>NC_142248.1:26049545-26217045 GCF_052056855.1 Sturnus vulgaris | reverse complement strand
TGGTTATGTTAATTTATCCTCTCTCCCTGTTAGATAGTAGGGTTTTGTTTAGCATGTGTTGGGAGAGGAGTAGTTGCCAGGAATCCTAAACGTTTCTTTGTCTTGCTCTGTGGATTTGGGACGGTTTTAGCAATTCACAGGCAGAGTACTCTTATGTTTATGTGCTTTTTTCTGTGTTTCTAGGCATAGGATGTGCTAATTATAGCTGCACAAAATGAGGATTGAAGAATTTTCTGCATTTTTTGTAGGGGCTGAATTGTCTGGTTGTTGGTCTCTTTGTACCTCTGTCAGACTCATGGCAGAAAGTCAGAACCCTACTGAAAATCCTGGGCCTTTTAATTGAGCGTGTATGTCACTATTCTGGCCGCTGGACAAGAGGAAGAGGCAGAGCCTGTGAGCAGCTAAGTGCCTGGGAACTGAGTGTTGTCACTAGCTTTGTTTTTATTAAGTAATTTAAAAAACAACTGTCACCAAGTGTGCAGTTTTCTCAGCTTTAGATAGACGCAGAGGTCTGAGAGAACTGGACAGATAATTAAGCCATTCACACTTGTTAGCCAGAAAACAGTCCAAGCCAGTCACTGGTGAATGCAAATTGCTGCCATCTGTTGCCTGTTCTTTGGTTTTTGCAAAGTGTCTGGATGTCACTCTTTCCTGCTGAGACAGATGTTTCCCACTGCACATCTGCAGTCCAGGATTTGTGCTAACTGCCACCCTCACCACAGCAGAGATGCCTCAGAACAGAGATTTTATTTGAATAACAGCTGAAAGGCGTAGCTGTGAGGAATCTGCCCAGTGCCTTCTATAATTTAATTGCTCTGTGAATAAATGAGACCCCTCAGTCTCCAGAGTTATCAGCTTGACAGTTTTTACTAGAACAAAATTCTTTTGATCCAGTGGCTGCAGCTATTAATTTAGGGATCCAGATATAAAGTCTTTATTATAGAAGACTGCCAGTCTTTTTACCAAGAAACCTGCCAGCCAGTCCTCTTAGTTTGGGGCAGATGAACAATCTGGCCATCTTTAGATCTGGATATTTCAAAGACCTTTAAATTGATCACAATAAAATCAACCATGGATAGTGACAGAAATAATTGTGCTAAACTATTTATGTTTCCGATTGTTTGTAGCAAAATAGAGGGAGAGGATTTAGTTATCTTTGGATTTATGAACTCTAATTATTATTATTTTTTAAATTCTTGTGGAAGCCTATCTGTCTTCACTTTATGAGCATATAGAGAATACTTGCCTACTCCAGACTGTTCATTATTTTTCTATTGCTGTGAAAACATCCTCTTTTGATAAACTCCTCAGAAGGAAATATTTTGGGGCCTCTCACAATTTTGTTGCTCCATTGTTATGGCTATTGTTTCAAGGTAGGCTCCCTTGAGCCTTGGTGCAATTTCTGCTGTGCCAGCATTACTTTTTGTGTCCTTTTTAATCTTCTCCCCATTGCTGTGAGCTTAGCCTACCGAGGATCTTCTTGGCTGAGCAGTAAACTTTCACCTCCTATAATGTCCATATTTCAAATAACCATGTAATGTCATATCTAATCTTGGATATTGCTGGATTACAAGTTAGGACTCTTCAGGCACTTCCTTGATCTTCTTCAAGAAAAACATAGTTTTATATTCAGAATGCATCCTATATGCAAACTGTCAAAATGACTTTGTGTAGGTCTCCAAATTGTATTTCATGTCTCCCAGGAGGATGCTGATTTTAAGAATTTGCCAGGAGGTTTTAAGACGCTGCCCTGTTTCAGGTCTCTCAGAAGATGGCTCGGCAGGCTCAGCTCAGCTCTGTTACAAATGATTCCACTTGGAACTTCTCCCATGTCAGCTTGACAAACTTCAGCCTCAGGCAGGTTTCTTGGTATAAGGTAGTCATTGTCTGGAGTGTGAGAAGCGATTTTCAGAAATCTCTTCACAACTACAGAGAGCTTTAGAATTTACCGCTCATGATCTAGCTGGGAAAACTGCTTTTTTTTTTTTTTTTTCTGTAATTGTGAGTGAGGGTGGGGGTAACATGAAACATTACAGGACGTTTCATGTTAGAAATGAGTTTGAGATAGGCTGTGACTAAGAGAGTTTTACAGTGGGTGTCTGAGAGAAGGCCCCCTATGAACTAAGTCATGTGGAAATGATTCCAAGACACTTAATGTATTTTGCAATTCATAGTACTTATTATCCATGGCTCTCAAAGCACTTTCAAGAAAGGTTAATACTGTGGGAAGCCTCTAACACAGGGGCTGCGGTTTTGCATGGAATAAACTCACAAAATCACAGCATGTTGACCAGGGCAAGCTGACCGAGAATTCCAGAGAGGAAAGTTGGTTAGGAAAAGGATGAGGCTCAGCCCCTCAGATGATTAAAAAAGCTGCAGTGCACATGGTACTTGTTTGCTCCAAATAAACTGATTTTGCCCCAGGAGTCCTAGCTCCTAAGTTTATGTCTAAACTCTGGCTATTGCTCCCTACTGTGAGCCATCAATGAAACAATTGCAAGGCCAGATAGGGGAGACAGAGTTCAATAGCAGGGAACAATAACATCAGTACATCTGGACCTCTTCATCCTGAGGGATGAAAGAGTCAGAGGCCTGTGAAGACTCTTATGGCACTAAGAACAACAGACAGCATTGCCATCATGACACTGAAGCCATGAAGCCTAAAGATACAGTAGCTAGTGCTGCCTTGAAATAGCAAAGAAAAAAAATGTGCTGCAATGACCTAGCACTTAGCTAGAAGTGGCCTTCATTGTGCATGTATGTGTGCATCTGAAGATTTAACCAAAATTATAATTTTTAGTGTGCTACTGGAAACATGAGCTTGCAAGACAAGTTGCTACTGGGAACATGGTCTGGCATACACCAGTCATCTGGAAAGTAGTTCTTGATGAAACATCATTAGCAGCAAATTCACTGGGAGAGTGGAAATGATTTTGATAGGCCACAGAACAAAAACCAATCATGCTAAGAATTAGTCCCAATCCCTGGAAGTTTCTGATAAACTCGAAAGCTGTGTAAATGGAAGCAGTTTAGGACATTTAGTCACATGTCTCTACTACTTTCCCAGCTGTTGTTAGTTCTAGTAATAACTGATTCCTCAGGGTGACTTTCCTGATCTCCTAATCTTTTAATTAGCCAGACTGATAACAAAGAGGTGACCTCTATAGACAGGGCAATGGAAATTATACTGAATCCCAAACAGAGGGGAGACATGCAATTTTAGAGTTGAAAACTGTTATTATTTAATGTATTGTTCATTGTTCAGAATGTGGCATTTCCCCTGTTAAATTAAACACAGGTGGAGGACACAAGCATGCAGCTTTGAAAGATGCCTAATGTATTATTAATGTACTTGCTACAGGAACAGGGAATAATAACTACATGCATACCCACACTACAAACATTTTATTTGAGTCCTGTGTAGGAGAAACACCATCAGTAGCGATGGAGGTTTTTGACAAAGTCTCCTAACTGCAGTGAATTTTGGACTTCCTCTGCTTTCTTTCCTACCTGCTTCTGTGCTAAAATTTGCCTATTCACTTCATATGGAGATGACTTCCAGTGTTTATTGAGAAGTCACTGGCATCTAAGCATATGGTTTTGATGAAGCTGATGCTGATTACCTAAAAAAAGAATCTGTCTCTCCCACAGTGCTCTACACTGTTTTGTCTTCCAAGCCAGCTTCCACAGGAAATGAGCTGCTGGACATCCTCCTTCCCATTTCAAAGACCCCAGAGAAATTGGTACCTCCTCTCTGATGTGCAGGTCACATTCTTGTGGATCCTTGTAAATTAGCAACCTTGTAAAGCAGGAACCAGCTAATATTCCCTCAGTAAGGAAGGTAGCCTAGTGCTTTCCAACCAGTGGCTAATACACTGTTATGTGCCTCTATAAGTAAGAGAACTTAACAGAAAGAGATGTCGTTTTCATGCTTTTCTTTTTCCTCCTTGAAAATAAAAAGAAACATCTGGACAAGGAAATATGGAAGTTATCATCATGGTATGCTTCTACCTCCAAAGTATGTGGTGGGTGTTTCAGGCAGTTTTCTCCTCACTGAGGAGAGAATTAAGGGAGATATGGAGTCATATGGAGCAGTCTAGCATTGCTGCTAGAGGTACAGCTTTGCTTAACCTGGCTATAGATGGCTGTTGTACAGCTGTGATGTACCAAATCTGACCAGCTGCTGCCATGGGGTGAGCCCATTCCCAAAGCCCAGTAGTATCTGTGCCTTGTTAGGCTAGAAGTGCAGGATGTATAGAAAGCTCTTTATGTTATAGTACTTTGCCTTCCAAGGAGAGCTGGCGTCGAGCAGGCAAGAGGCAGACAGGGAGCTCAGTGATGAATCTTTCATGGCAGGATGTGGAGGATAGCAGGTTATCTTGGAGTTTTGAAATGGATCCATGGAGCTTTTGTTTTGCTGCCATTCCTATCAACCTGTGTTTTAAACAATTGTTAAATCTGTGCTTCCCACTTGTTTTTGGAAGAGGAAGCCAGTTGGGTTGTACACATCCAGTGAGGTGGAAATGTGTGCGTGTTAGTTATTCTTTTGATTTACTTGCTCATGCAGAGGAGGTAGAGCTGAACCATGACTACATGGGTCCAGTCACTGCAGAACCACAAAACAGATTGACCCTTACCTTAAAGCTGTTATAGTTTATATGTAATTGAGTTGATTTTTAGGAGAAAAGGATGATTTGTCACAAAGTATTTGAAATAATTGAAGATCTGTCCAGCTCTGTAAAATATATGGAATTATCAACGGAGTCTATAATGCCCAGTTGTGCAAAACCTTGGGTGATTACTAGGGCCTGACTGTGAGGAATTATTTAGACCATGGTAGCTAAGGGAGCATAAGCAAAGCAGTTGTGTAATTTCCCATAGTTTCAGAAGGAATGCCATTAAAAATTAACTTTGTTGCAAAATGAAATTTAAAATGCAGAATGCAACAAGGCAGTATCCTTAACAGAGGCCAGAAGGGTCATATCCATTGATGCCAGAAAGGTCATATCCATTGATTTTTATTTTTCTCCACGGGATGTTGCCATCTGAGAATACTGTCATGTCCCAAGCTGAATTCTGAAAGAGGGAGTTTGCAAGTTCATTTAATCAATCTGTAATTATTGATTTGGTTTCAGAAGGGAATACATGGCCCATGAAATAACAGGCCAGCTGTACTTTCTATTCTCTTCCCAGAACCTAGGGAAAGACCATGATAGCCCAAGATTATTGCCAGAATCTGCCTGGCTGTTTACAATGACTGCCCTACCTTCAATGATTCCTGCATTGCAATTAAAAAAAAAAAAAAAAAGGGTTTATTGTTCTCATACATATTCTGTTCACTTGCTTGAACCCTTAGAAAGAAATTTCCTCCAATATAGCAGCTGGCAGGTGTCCAAAATGGATTAAAACCAGAACCATTACCCCAAGAGAGTATCTGCTCTTTCTGGGAAACAGCAAATGCACATCAATCAGAAAAGCACACACAAAAGGCAGGCCATAAAATGTTAGTAGACCTGACCACAGATGGAGCTTTCTGGCCTTGATACAAATTTAACTACGTCATGCAAAATCAGTTCTTGAGCTTCTAACTTATCATAACCAACAAATTTATCTTGGGTAGATGTACCTCTTCCAGCTTGTGCAACAGGATAAACCCTACTGTTCGCAAGCTGTCTATGGCTCTTTTCCTTGACTGATCCTGTTCCTGTCATCACTTCATTGAAACAAGTTTATAGAAATAAAAATATGTGGACTGAAAAAAATGTAGTTCTGACACAGTGGGAAAGACATACTAAGTCATCTGTGAATGAGTCAACAGAATCCTAAAGACATGTCAAATTAAGACTGGATGGATCAGTGAGCCTGAGAGAAGAGAGTATAAGGGAACATAAGATGTCCAATAGAAATTTGCTCACACACACTTTAAGCCAAAAATGAAGAAAGAGATTCTGAAACATGTAGTGAAAAGATGAGGCTTGTAAACAAATAGAATTGGGGTAGAGAGTGAGAGGGAAATATACCTACTTATACTGTAAGAAAGTTATAAGGGAAGGAAACAGTAGATTAGAAGGATTATATTAGCTAAGGGTATCACTACATCTTTTTCAAGTCACACAGACAAGCATCAAAGAGACAAAGGCGTCTTAAAAACTAACAATATGAGACTAACAATGTGAGATCAGTCTACACAAAAGACAGGAAAGAGTTCCCAACAATCAATGTAACTGCTAATAAAGTAGCACAGACGAATTTTAGGCTTTATTTAAGCATCATCTAGTGCTTGCACATAGATAATATAGACAAAGGGATTTCTAGGTGAAGAATCTGGGGTCTGCAGTAAAGGTGAATGGCTCCAATGTGGAATTCTGAGTGTCTGTTTTTACAGAGCACTCATCTTCAAACTGTTTTGGTTTGCTGTCCCTATCAATAAAAAAATTTCGAGCATGCTCCAAAAAGCCTGGGCCCTTGGAGTTAGTTCCTGAATCTGCTAAGCTCTGAAGGAGTTGCCTGATTGTCTGAGCTCATGCACACCCCTTGCTTCAGCTGGGATGAAACACAGGGTGGATTTCTCTGCTGGAGACACCATAAAGCCAAGGGAGACACTAGGGAAGGAAAGTGAACTAGCAAGATTGATGTCTCCAGAGAAAATTCAGCTTTCAGTGCTTAGACACACACTGCGTGAATTGATTCTTAGAGTCCCCTGCCATTGTTTGGGTGGATGTTTGCTGGGAAGCGTTTTCACTGTTCTTGGAGTCTACAGAGGAATGAAAATGATTTATTCTAACAGGTAACGGTTTGGACACAAAGATAATCATTTCCATCTGACTAAATGAGGTACCAAACCTTTCATTAAAACACTTATTTTTGATCTACAATACTAAATCATTCAACCTGTTGACTAATAGAGGTTTGATAGTTTAAGATACAGAATCAAGACCTTTTTGGAAGCTGGAATTTCCTCTCTATAGACTGTTCTAGTCTTTGAAATGTATAATTTGTAATTTTTCAGTATGATTTAAAAATATGGTCCTTCATGTTTTTTCTCTGTTTAATAAAATTAATGTATTTTGAGTTATGTGATGGTATATTTAATGTTTGTCAATTTCATTTTAACTGCCAGCTATCTGAAAGATGCATCTAAGTGATTTCAAGGAATTCCTTTTAGCTGTAGCAGTCTGGGGGATCAGCCTGTCAGGTGGCAAAAGTTCAATTTCCAGTGTTTTTACATGCATAGACTGAAGGCAAAACCTTTTTTTCTTGTCTTTCCTGTGTGCCAGGGATCAGGAAGAATGCTAGTACTTAGTAAGAGTTCTCAGTTATCTGGAATATAGAAAGGAAATGGCCTCTGTATTTGTTCTTCTTAATAAACTTCTTTTTCCCTAAGTATAAGTTTAAAAATCCATTGTATATCAAGAATTTTCTCACTGTTGAGCAACATGTAATTCCAGGAAGACTAATGTAATCCATCAGATTCATTCTCTTGTTCTTTGGATTAACAAATTTAGCTAAAATCTAATTTCTTAGTCCAATTTTATTTCCACTCCAGGAATTTGCAAGGTTATATGGATTCAATATTTAATAAAATTGACAACTTAAACTGAGGAACAGGAAATATGATCCTAAATCTATTTTAATCTTGTCATGCAATTTTACATTTTAAATTCCTATGGCAATATAATTTTATTTTGGTGTTCACCATTGCCTTATTTTTTTTTTTTTTGGCAAATACATACATGCTGGTATACTCTGTATGATAGTTCCCCTGACCAAGAGGATATACTATACCTGACTGTACCTGTACCAGTCTGAGTCAAGCAATGGTGTAAATCAATATGCACCCATTTAGGATCCTAATTCTTGCATTTTATTATATTTAAAAAGTCATGAGTTCATTTTTTATCAGAAGATAAATTTGTGTTAAGATATAATTGGATTGAAATTGGAATTCAATTACAATGCACAAATAGCTTTAAAAATTTTTTGTTACCTTTCCAGACTGTTGGTGGTAGTTTTACTTAAAGCTTGAGGAAATATTTTTTACTGAAAACTGAGTATTAAAAATCTGTCTATAATTAGGGAATTGAACAGATTGTTTCTGTTTGTTCATGTCTTTTGGTATTTAAAACTAGCTTAATTTACAGTCTCACATATAAAGGCTTCTGTTGTCAAAATAAGATTCCTTGTCTTTTAACAAGCCATGAATCTAGAAGTTTGGATAGTGGTTTATGTGGATTTGGTGGTTTGGTTTAAAGTGCCAACTGAGAATCTGTACTGCTTGCTCTTTTCAAGTTGATTTTTAAATAGGTTATTTAAGAAAAAAACAAAAGGGAATATGCTTCTGCACTTCAGTTGCTTTGGTTTACAGTCCAACAGAAGTTTAAATTACCTATATTTGTAATGTTTCCTACATCTCCAGTGACAGCAGCAGTGGCTGATAAAAGGAGCAGGTACTGAGTAAGTTACATGTACACATATTATGCTGAAAACAGTAAAAATGTAATCTCCCTCCCACTACTGCTGGAAGGTAGGTGTTCATAATTTCATCATATTCTTTCTGCCTAGAGGTGAGTGTGCTTTCTTCTAAGCTAATCCTAGGGGATTTTTTCCTCTTCATTGTGGAACATGAGAATAAATTAAGGAAGCCTATTACACACTGAAAATCTTGGTTTGGCCAAAAATTAGATTAGAATTTGAATGAAGGTGTTCAGGTACTACATGGTACAGATCTTGTAAAACCAGCCCTAGACTGACCACTCCAGTGTCTCTTCAGCTCTTCTAGGAAGATTAATCTTGTTCATTCAAAGACAGAGGCCCTGTCCAGGTTTTCTTAAAATGCCCTCTGCATGATTCTTTGCTCACCAGTCAGGCCATGCTCTCTCATTGTCTTAATACTACTAGCTGAATTTAGTTTTATTTTCTCTCTCTTTGTAAATCTCTACTGCCAAGCAGTTGACAGCAGGACGTAGCTGTGAGTACATGTGGAGTAATCCCAGGAGAAGAATGGCTGTCCCTCTGTTTCACACTGAAACGTCTGTACTGCTGTACATGGGGTACCTGCTTTGTACTGAGAACCCGCTCCTCCTTCCTTCTGGGTTTCACGTTTGTCCAGGGAGCCTTCCTCCTTTCAGGCTGAGTACCTCCAGTGAGTGTGTAACATTGGTTTATCTTTTTCCCCCATAGCTCTCTTTGAATTCTTTCATTGAATGCCTGGAGCTCTTTTCAGTCAGCTATTCAGTCAGCAAAATTTATGACTACATACTGTTTTCCCTTAAGTTTTTCCTGTAGGTGTGTTTAAAGTGTGGTTTAAGGGAATCAGGATAGTGACTCTTGCTGTTTTTACGACGAATTAAGTGTCTCCCATTCAAAAAAAAAAAAAAAAAAAAAAAAAGAAAAGAAAAAAGAAAAGAAAAGAAAAGAAAAGAAAAGAAAAAAAGAAAAGAAAAGAAAAGAAAAAAGAAAAGAAAAGAAAAAAATATTATCCCCTCTCTCCCTACTCCTAGGGAAAAATCCTGCATCCTTTGCTATATTTCCTACCGGAGGGCTCTTTGGAGAAGTCGAAAACAGACAGGGAGCTTTCGTCATACTTCATAAATCGGTTGTTGAAGCCTTTTCATCCTAAACAACAAAAACTCTTTACTGCTTTACTGCAGTTTTCCATTGCTGCTTAGAAGCAGGGCAAGGTTAGAGCCGTGTTCGGGAAGGAGCTGTGCCCCGCGCCAGGGCTCCTCGGAGCGGCTGAGCGCGGAGCTCCGCCGGCCCGCTCCGCTCCGGGGCTGCTGCTGCCGCCCGCCTCTGGCCACGGCGCGGCGCCAGAGCTCAGTGCTTGGCTCGGCGGGGCCGCGGAGAGCCGGGGCAGGGCCGGGGCTTCCCCCGGTGAGCCCCGCTCTCCCTGCCGGGGGCAGCCTGGGGAGGTGACACCGGGAGCCGCTGACGGCCCCGCCGCTGGGCACTCGCCGCTTCCCGGCGCGGCGGCTCCGCGGCTGCTCCCGCTGCCCTGCTCTGGCTCCCGCGGCGTCGCAGCCGTCGAGTCCGGGGTAAGGGAATGCTGCGAGCTCCGGCTCCAGCCCTACATTTGTACTGGGTTACTTACCGGCGGCTATGCAGAGAGAAGCCGAATAGGATAGCGCATCTTCCCCGGGAAGCTTGTCACGTCGCCCCACTCAGTACTCGGGTGCTGCCTTCAGCCGCCACCATCTCTCAGGGTACCAACCACCTCCTGCCAATCTCTTCTGCATCGTATTTCCATGCCACATTTAAAAATTTCTCAGAAATCTGGATGAGCTTTTCAAAGTAATGTCTTTAAACAGTCTTCCTTTTCATCTGAGATTGGCAGACAGACACCTAGTGAAGATCACTCCAGGATCCCAAGGGTGTGCAACTATTTCATGTTGATTATGGTACAGACTCATAGAAATATATGTGATACGAGTCTGGCCCATGTTGCTCCTGCTGCGCTATGGGAAGACAGTTGGGAGAGCCTGATTCTGCATTTTGTCTGAATGTAATAGAGCACAGGACTCTTGGCTACTTTGAGGGCCAGTGCACACTGAAAAGTACAATGGACATCTATGAAAATCAATGTCCTATGGTTTCCTTCCATTAAACACCACCGCTTTGCCAAACAGATGTAGGGAAGCTCTGGTGTACCTGTTGCCATCAGTTTAGCATACAGCAGCTGGCTCAGTGGCGAGACAGGAGGAGGTGCTGGTGGGTGGTCGTGGAGAGGTGGCAAGGCAATCCTTGATTACTGTTTGGTCCTATGTGTAACTGCGATAGAGAACTGATCAGGCTTTTACACCTGAGGGAGATTGAGTAGAAGACAAGCTAACATAAAATGTATTGATGAAAGATCGTTCTATTGCATGAAAAATTGTTGGTGCTCAGCTCCACAAGTCACAAGCCCAGGAGCTCTGTCTCCAGTGACTCTGACTGCAGTGGCATTGCCCAGGTGGTGCAGGTTAGAACATCGACATTCCTGCTGGTGCTGATGAAAGGGCTGAGCTCAAATCCAGCTTTAGCCTAGTGCATTCTTTGGCTTCTCAGACCTAAGTTGCTCTGTGGATCATGAGGGAGTGTGGGAGCATCTGGGAACAAACACACCCCTGGACACTAGCAAAGAGTGTAAAAAGTAAATGGCACATTAGTGAGAAAACAGCACAGCAGTTGTGGTGTTGAAGAGCGTGTACTTGTACTTGCTTGCATAGAGGTTGGTAGCCCAAGCAAGGTTGTGAGTGGCTTCCTGTAACTTGTCCAAGCACCACTGCCCTCTGTCTTGCTTTCTGCCTCAGTGGAGGGTTTTATTCCCAAACCCTTGCTGTATAGCTATGCAGTAATAGATGGTAATGGAAATGCTGAGTATTCAGATGCAGCAGAGTCATAGAATTCCTTAATCTCTTGATGTAAATGCCAAAACCTGCAGACTACAGAAGTGAGGAGAGGCAAGGGCAGTTTGGGGCTTCAAGCTTCCTACAGGAGTTACCTGGTGACACCAGTCTATATAGTTTTGAGGTCCCCAGGAAACTGAGAAACATGCTGAGAGATTGAAGTCCAGAGTATAGGTTTCTATTCAGGGGATAAATCTCACAGGAAACTCTTTTGCTGTCTGATGCATGAACCCTGATATCCTGCAGTCCTACAGTATCTTTCTCAGAGCACCCCAAAGTACTTAGCTATGTTTTTAAATATAGCTTAGTCTGAACTGTAAGTTGGTTCAGAGTTTAAAGTCCTGACTGACTGATGGGAGCCTCAAGGCATAGAACTAGGTCACATGATTGTTGCAAGGTCATACCAGTTTATTAGCTCCCATTTACTGGCTTAAAACTTTAAAGATTTTACAAAGCTTCAGAGCTTTAATCCCTTTTCAATTCTCGGGCTCTATGATTTCTACCTTTATTTTTTTAAGATAAACCTATTAAATCTCCTATGGGCAGCTTTTTCTGTTTGTAGAAGATCACATAATCTAACCCATGGTGGGAGGAGGCTTCCGAAGCTGTACATGCTAGACAGAAATCCTGCTGAGTTTTGTGTATTTATTTAACCTCTGCAGAAACTGACACATGCAAAAAATACTTTTGCTGAAATTTTTTTTGTAAAAAATAATATGTCTGAAAAGAACAGCGTGCTTGTGAACCATGTGAGGATCCATTGGCCCTTCTGGTCCATTGATTACCACAAGTGAGTGTTAAACAACATTCAAATGAGAAGATCTTTTAAAATAAGCAAATCATGGGTCTTAGGAAATCTCTGAATTACTGACACTAGCTTTTGTTCTATTTGGGTATTTCTTTACTGTTTCAAGGGCTGTAAGATCACCTGGAGAAGATTCACCCTGGATATGGAATGGAAGACAGCTAGGGAGGCTGCAATTTACTATTAGTAGTGTTTGGTGGTGCCTTTGGGAAAGACAATATCACCACATGTCTCTTCTCTTGCACTTCTCCCATTCCCAACCATGCAGTGACTGCATCCTGCCCTGCCTTTGTATGCCAGAAGTCAAAAAAGAACAAGAGAGTAATGGGAAATCTGATATGGAAGTCAGTTCCTAAAGAAAAGATATATAATTAATGCCAGTCGACATAGTTTTATGGAAACTAGGTCTTGTCAAACAAACTTGATCTCAATAATGTAATCTCAAAGAATGGATTGTTAAAGACAATTGTATAGATGTGAGGTACTTAAACTTTCATAAAGCATTTGACTTACTACTGCGTGATAGTCTGGCTAAAATTTTAGCATTACATGATATCAGTAAAGTGCCTGTTAAATGGATTAGGAGTTGGTTAGTGAAGAGAGCTGAAAGGCATCATTTGTGGAAAGTATCACTGAATGAGAGAGTGTCCAGGGGATTTGACAAGAACTGATATCAAGTTCAGTGCTATTCAACAGGTTTGTCCATGATTTAGAAGTAACTATCAACCATAGCTGAGTGTTAAAGTTTTGCAATGTCACAAGATAGGGTGATAAATAATGAGAATAACTATAATATAAAGTGATTAGCATCACAAGGAAAGTTAATTCTACCAAAATGTATATTAGCAGTCATGTTCAAAGTAATACACTTGGGAGCAAGTACTGTATCTTTCAGTCCTCCATTCTGTAACTTTATATTTAAAAAAAAGCTGTTACATTCCTTAGAGTTCACCGCAGGAGCAGGAAGTGGTAGTGCTCTGTAACCTACATATATGGCACTGACAGACTGCTAGCAGAATGTCACATATACCTCTTGTTTATAGTTTTTAAAGGAAAGTAGAAAAACTGAAGACATAAAAGCAGAGGAACCAAGATGACTTGGAATGAGAATATAGAGCTCAGTTAGTTCCAAAAACATTGAGAATGATAGTGCAGAAATACCTTAATGGAGAAGAAATGCCAGGTGCACTTTTACCCCCCTATGATCAGAGGACCCTTTCAGGATAACAAGAACCAATATCTGGAACCTAGAACTGTTTCTATTAAAAGCGCTAGAGAAATTTATATTAAAATAAGGTGCATTTCTTTCAACAGAATGAACAAATATTGGAAAGACTTAAAAGGATGTTTTTTGTTTTGCATAGCCTTAGCATCTCTCCAGTGCCTTAACAAAAGAATCATTTTAACTCATTATCATTCAGATCAAAGTGTAGTTTTGTGGTCTGAAATATAAAGGAGGGCATCCCACATGGTCTTCACTCCCTTAAGTATGATTCCATAAAGTGAACACAGTGCTAAAGTTTCCTGTTGGCTAAGCACCATCTTTGTCTTTGCATCATATGAGGTCATAGGCAGCCCTGCAGTGTTTCACTGTGCCAATATTCAGAAAGAACAAACAGCATGACCATGTGATGTATTAGGTATATATATACACACACTCTATATCTGTATATAACTTGCAAAAACCCACTGTTCTTCCATCTTGTGCTCCCAAGCCATGAGTGTTTCTAACCAGGAGAAAAAGCCTTCTGTTGCTAACAGCTTAGGCTAGATTTCCAACCTGCTGCCTCCAGTCATCTTGCTAAGTCAGGCAGCCTGCTGTATTCCAATCTTGTTTTCTGGCCCCTTCACCTACACCTAGAGCTCCTGACTGTTCTGAAGATTTTGTTTGGTCCATACTGCTCTATTTCCCTCTTCCTCAACCTAGAGTTTAGGTAGGTTATTTCTGACCTTCTCTACTGGTAGGAGTCAATGTAGGGAGCTGTGAAAAATGAAAAGGTTGCTAAGGAAGTCTCAGTACATCCAAGTAAGAAAATGCTCTGCTGTGTCCCCCGTTCTTTGCACCTCTGAGTCTGCAGATCCAAGGGAGGGGCAATATTGGAAATACTCAGAGACCTTGGACAAAAATTAATAGGCAAAGATAGGAACAGGCACAGAAAGATATGACATAGAAGAAACAGAAAGAACAGTGCGAGGAGGCTGGTAGGAGGTCTTTCTAATAAATTTTTTTTATTGGAAGATTTCAGGAGAATAAGAAAAATTGTTTGCATCCAGAGCTGCAGTTTTGAAAATCCAGAAGCTTATGTGTCCATCATGAGAATGAAAGAATTGCAACACCATCCTGCTTCTTGCTCATAATGGCATGGGCATGGTCATATGTCCTCTCCTCCTGTTTTGTGCTTCGTGTGGAGTTGGGTGTGCTGAGCTCAGGTAACAGCCAATCCTATTGTAAATACTGTCTGCATTCCTGCAGTACCCCTGCATTCCCACAGTGGCTGTGGCCAGGTCAGTGACCCTTGCAACAGCTGTGTGCCCCTTACTCTTGCCTTGATTCTCTGTAGTGGCACTACCACTGATTTAATAGCATTAATGCTTAAGCCTTTCTCAGATTATTCTACTTCCATTTGCCCTTTTCTTTTATCTTAATTTAGCTGGAAGAAATGGCAACTTTTCTTGTTGTTTGCTAACAAACCTGCCTAGAGCAACTATGCAGGTGGCAAGAGCAAAGCTTGCTAGTGTCTCTGTGGACCAAGGCTTTTTCTCAGATATGTTTTATGTTCTCAAATCCAATGACTTATTTTGTGAGTCATTTTTTTTTCTGTTCCATGTGTGATTAAATCAGCACTCTGTAAAGCTTTGTCAGAGGAAAAGAAAAATATCTGGCTTGTAGGATAGACAGTATCGAACTCGTCAGGATTCTTATGTGGGATTCTGCAAATATTACTGCAGCAAATCTGAGCTGGACTTTCCCACAGGCTAGTGCAGCTGTAGAACTGTAGCAGCTGTAGGACTGAGCCCTTGCCGAGGAAGCACTTGTAAATTCACATAGAATGAAAAAGTTCCAACAAGAGAGATTGTTCCCAGAAGGAGAAATTACACCATTCGAAGTGTTTAGCTATGCTGGGGAGGAGCTAAGGTCAAGTTTCAGGTCCAGAAAAGTAGACCAGGAACTCAAGCCCAAATCCCCTGTATCTAATGTAGATCTCCTTCTGTATGCTAGCTTCTGTGGTGCCCAATGCATATTTAGGGAGCCTTCTTTAGCAAATGTTTTCTCAAGGCAGTGAATTCCTGCAACATGTAGATTCAATAAACTATTTCCCAGCAAAACTGGTTATGCCAAAGACACAAGGAAAAGAACCCTACTGCCCATAAGCAGTTTTGTGGATGAGATGCTGACAAGTAGGTAGAGAGATATTAAGTGGAGGCAAGCATGGGCAGACTTGTGGTAGCTGCTTAACCCATGTCTCTCTTTTGAGTTCTTGCAACTGTCTTTTGTTTGGGCTGCAGCATGTAGCATATGAACAAATTTTATTTGGAATCATAGGGAATATTGAGAGGTTTAAATCATTCTTTATCGAATGCAGTGCATGCCTGCAAAATACCATACTCCTTTTCCTTTGCCTATTTCCTTTTGGTGTACAGGAGGAATGGAGCTGTGTTTTGATGTGTGGTGCTTTTATTTGCAGACATAAACTTTGAGATTTTAGCCTGTATGGAAACAATTACTACCATTACATTTGCTCTACTTTTCCTGTTTCCAATGCTGTTGTTTTGGAGCAGTTCTTAGGTTTGTTTATTTCAGATGCATGGCTTCTTCTCCTTTGTGCCCATTTGGACTGGGGCTACTAATCAGTGCTATCAAAACACATCTGAGTAGATCTTTAATTCACCACCTTACTTTTCCTAGAATAATTGTTGTGTTTGCTTGTAACTGGAAGGATGTGTTCTCTCCAGACCCTTGGTATTGCATCATGTAAGTGCAAGGTCACTTCTACAGCACTGGTTTTCATCCAGCCCCACTACTGCTTGTAAAGCATTCTCAACTGCTTGGTCTTTGGAGTGAGATAGTCTCAGTCTACTGCCAGTGGACATCTGGATCAGAGTCATGGCTGGCATTGACCAGCCCCCTTGACAGTAGTCTTGGCAAAGAAGTCAGGAGTTGAACAGACCATTAGATAATTAGAATCTACTGCAGTGACTTGCAATCAAAGATCCTAAAGAAATGGATGCAGAGGGTCCTCTTGTACTCATTGAAGTAATAAGTCCAAGGGACTAAAACTGGCTCTGAAAATGTTTTGTTTTCTCTGACACAAGCCCCTGTGTGGTAAGCTTTTGCCAAGTTTCTTGACCAACTACTATCTCTCCTAGGGGGACTTGCAAAGCCAGGAGGTTTATAGGAGACAGGTCTGGATCTTTCTGTGGCTTGTTCACCATCCATATCATGGTTAAGTGTTTCAATTGCAGAGTTTTCTATTGCTAGTTGAGGAATCAGAGAGACTATAGTTCTAAAGTGTAAGCAGAACTTTAAGATCTCTTTTCTCTGATCTCCAGGTTGAGCACAAGAGAGAGAAGGGTTTTATAAGTCTGAAAATACGACATTGAAGTTGTTGTTCTAAGGAAACAAAGAGGATGGGAAATGATCATAGCATCTGTATTCAACCTTTTTTATTTTGCCAGTACTTTTAGTCAGAAATCTCAGCCTTTTCCATTTCTCTTGCTCTCTCGCTCTCCTGTGAAAGTGAACAAGATTCATAGCTGGGCCTACACACTTAGAGAAGTTTGAAACTAACACTGTAAATTGAAGCTGGATTTTCTTTAAATATTTCCTCTTAGCAAAGACATTCCTAAATCAGAGGTGTTTGTGTCTATTGTTTGCAGCTCCTCTGATAAAGTGTGATGAAATATGAAGTCACTAGTCAGCAACAGCCTGTCTGAATGGCCTTTAATGAGGCTTCGGTGTGGAGTGTTTTATGCCTTTGTCTTCAAAATCAGAGCCTTTGCCTGTGCTGTATTAGAACCATTTCATAGGCCAGAATCTATATGAAGAAACTAAACACCTTATACTCTCTGGTAACATGCAGAAATCCTAATCCAGAGGGAGACCTGACTAACAGGCCCAAAATTTATCTGGAATCAAAGGTCAGGACACTCACATTAATTATGATGTCTAACTGTTTAGGCAGTAGTTTGTAGTGCACTTTGCTTTCTGAACCAGTCCTACATTTTTTTTTTACTGATGATTTTGACTGATACAGAAAGTGCTAACGGATTTCTGCAGGGAAGACTTCACACTCCAGATATAATCACCTCCCAGAATGACTATCACTTTCTCTTGTTGTTACAGTGACCTATGACAGAGACATTATTTTTACTTTAATTTGTGGCTTATAACAAAGGAGTTAAACAGATTTTAGGACTGTAGTTCAAACAGGTATGCATGTGGAATATTTTTCTCACATGAATCTTGCTGATTTTCCCTCATTCTTGATTCTCTCAGCTGTTTGTCACATATCATTTCAAGAGCTAGCCCCATCTCTGACTGCAGCTATTCGTTATCAGCCCCTTTGCCTTTACCGCTTCCATTTGTAATTTAAACACCCTAATTTAATAGGTTTGTCTCATTATTTTGATTAATCATATTAACTCATATTAATTAAGAGATGGATTTAGGTAATGACAGAGGTTAATGGAGTCAGTTTTCACTTTCCCCTGGTTTTTCAGGGAAGGGGGGACTCGGGTAGGAAGGGAAAATAGAAAGAGAGACTAGAAAGAGTGAAAAAGAGAAACTGTTGGGGAGGAAATCTCAGTTAGCAATCAGAAATTCCCTGCTAATTGAATGTCTGATTTTATTAATGATGAAATTTATAAAGGTCCTTAAGAAAAGAAAAGAATTTAGCCAGTTCAGCAGTTAAGTGTGAATATTAACTGACTCCAAGATAAAAGTTAAAATATCCATTTTCTTTTCTTTTCTTTTCTCTAGTTCTTTAAATAAAAAGCTCTCTTTGACACTTCATCCCATTAGAGCTTTAGCTTCCCTTGCCATCCATTGCTGAATGTCTGGAGACTATGCAGAGAATGTAATGTCCTATATGATTTAAGAAATGCTGACCCTGGAGGGCAGGAAGTTAATACATGGATCACCTTAGTGCTTACTTTCCTTGATGCTTGCTCTCTGATGAGGCTTTGGTAAGTGGAAGAAGGTTTCAGCTCTGCCCTACTCTCTGTCTCTACTCTGCCACGCTTGTTTCCCTGAGGCTCAAGAAAACACAAACCACAAGCAGAGTGTCAGATCCAGACTGAACTTTGTGTTGATGCTGTGGGCTACATTCCCATCTTCACAAAGGCACGGGGAAATCTTTACTTATCCCAGACCTCCGTGATAGTCTCTCATGGTTATTATTCCCGGGCATGCCCAGACTGCTCCTAATTCGTCACTCTCCTATTTGCACCAATACTGTAGAGGCACAGAATCCCATTTGGGGAGCAGAACTCATTATAGCCCTACTGCCATTGTGCAAATGACAGCATGAGGGCAAGTCAGTGGAAAGACCTTTCATCCTGTGCTCCATGACACTTCAACTGACCTGCTTCAGTCAGCCTTTGAACAGGAAGTAATTTTGGAGCTGAAGTTGGTAATGAAATGTAGGGTATCTGTGCAGGATGCCAGAACAAGCAGTTATCCTGTTTCTTTACCAGAGAAGACAGTTCTGTGACAATATTGACATTCCAATAGTAATATTTTTGTGAGAATGGTAGCAGGTTGTACAAAATATAGAGAGGTAACCATATAGGAATAAAATCTGTTATACAAACCCAAAATGAATAAAAAGAAGTCAGCACTTTGTACAATTTGCCACCAATCCAAGATAATAACAACTAGAAGAAAAAGGCTGTTTTGTGAACAGCTGTTGGCAATAATATTTTAACAAAGTTGACATTTTTGTATACACTCTTCCAGCAAATATTGCTGTTGAAATGTGGTACCCACAGGTGACTTGTGAAAGGTAGACAGTAAGTTTGTAAGACCAGGTTATAGTCTGAAGTGTAGTGCAATATCAGCCCAAAGATTATATGGCAGCAAATTACAAAGCAAAACACCAGGAATATGGTGACCATTTCCTGGAAAATGTTTGGGGAAATACCCTTTCAATGTGACCAATTGTAGTAATTGTGTTTATGTTAAATTGCTAGAATATACTGTCTGTGGAAGGACACACAGTACCTCCTAAGTATCCAGATTGTGCATCTGTGGGACAATCCCTTGCTCTCAGCTACCTTAAAGTTTGCAACTTAGACAATCTCATGTGAATTTTTAATTTCATCCATCTGAAGTGCTAATACCTAACCTGACTGCCACTCTGAAAAAAATTAATATTTGTTCCAAAGTTGATTATTTTCTGGTGATCTCTCAGTAAAATTGAAGAAATCTAAAGTGGAACTTTTCCATAATCCCTATTTCATAGTGGATTAACGAAACACATTTTTTATTCAAAAACGCTAGAGAAGTTGAAATCTGATAGACTATAGACTGACTGACCTTTTTTGTGATTTTGATGAGAGCATCAAAAATCAATTTTGCTTTATGTGCGATGTTCCAAAACAGGTAAAAAATAAACTGCATTTCGAGATTGTTGGCAACTCAGAAATGTTGACAGTCTGTTTTTATGAAAGTAAAAAACACTATAAAATTAACATTCTATTTGTTGTTATTTTGTTTAATCTTTGCTTAATATAAGCATACTTCAACTAAGGAATGATTTCTATGCAAATTGGCCGGTGTCCTGAACAGTGGAGAACCACGAGTTTGAAAGATCCAGTTGATATTCCCAGTTTAGTATCTTTTGGCTTGCATATAGAAATATAAGCCTGTAGGACTTGTACTTAAAAAGCTCGAGGTTCAGAAGAGAGAGAATGCTGGATGTGTAACATTAAGGGACTTCAGAAATAGATGACTGGAAGCATCTGAATTCAGCCTGACATTATGAAATGACCCAGCAAAATTTCACTAAATTGGGAATTAGAACAATATAACTGGCAGCATGTTTTTGTTCAGAGAGCTAAGGTCTTGTTCAAGCAGGGAAAGCCTCTCAGGCAGACTTTGTCTCTGTGGAGTCTTCCTTCATGGTTACTGACCCATCACAGCTTCCTCTCTACCTGGGAGTATTTCTAAAACTCCAGTCTCTGAAATTCTGCTTTCCCTTGAAGAGTTCTTATTTTATTAAAGCCTGCAAAGCTTTTATCTCTTCAGAAAAGCTTGAAACAGTAGAATATTAATAGCTCAGAAAATGTAAAAGCCTGACAGGAAAATACAATACATGTATATGGATGTGTGTGTATATATATATCACATTCAACAGTACTTAGTAATGTTTTAAGACATTTAGAAGATTATTTTGGAAACCAACTCACACTTGAAGTCTTTCATTTAGCAAAACAGTCAATGATCTCAGTGAAGGTTCAGATGGACAGGACATCAGGTACAACATTTTTATTGTGGTATTGGGAGGACTAAAATACTCCTTTTTTGAGACTCCTAATGGATACTATTTGAATTAATAAGTGTCTAAAGGGCAAGTTGGAAAAAAAAGCTTGACTTTAAAGGTTAGAATTTTTTTTCACACTCCATCATTATAGTTTGAGGTAGAGGGTTTTTTTTAATTACAGTAGACATACAACCAGAGATTTTGAGGAAAAGTACTAAATAGGCAAAAGCAGGTTGTACTACTGGACTGTGACTACAAAGATTGAAAAAAAATAGAAGCACAGACAAATGGTGTAAAGAGGATATTTTTCACAAAAATAAAACCCTGTGGTAGTTTAATCCTGATTTTTCTTGTGTTGAATTTACACCAGATGAAAGTCAGTGGAGTTGCTGCACAGTGTACAGTAGCACAAGGTTAGAACCAAGTGCTGTATCATAAAATATTACATATAAGTGTATACATGCTTCTTTGTGGGTGCACTGTATCTCTTTGTCTATGCATATTCAAGTGTATATATTTCACAGCTGCTGTCTGCATAATTCACTTCCAAACCCAGCATGCGTTCATTTTCATAACTTTTTGTTCTATTACAATATTAATGGGACTATCAATGGGAAAGGACAAGAGAAGCATTTTTAATGTTTATCTGACAGTTGCAAATTTCACTTGAGGTTGTTTACTGGGATCTGATTGTTGGCAAAGAGGAGTAGGAAAGGCAGCAAGATGAATGGGATCACAGGATGAAGAGATGTATTTATGGGTCCTCTTAGCACCATCTAAGAGTAATAAAAAGTCTTGTTTTACCCTCCTTAACCCAGTCTTCAGTTTAAAACACAAAAAAATGAGGGATTGTTTTAATTAACTTCTATTTAATCCAGGTGGCCTGTTCAAAGTGAAACACATTGCATTTAAATATGTGAAAAATAGGTGTACAAGTATATTCTCATCCAGTATGTTTTCCCTAGTGGGAAAAATGCCTGCAAATAAGAGAGAGTTTGTGGACTTGTGAATGAATTTGCAATGTGATGTCAAACTGTGTACCAAATTACTGTCAGAGCTTGTCTTTTTAAACCTTCAGTTCTTGGACTATCCTAAGTGAGGCTTATTTTTTTTATGGGGAGAGCTAAACATTTTCGCAATTTTGCTCTGCAGTTTTACAAACTTGGGCATTGCACATCCAAATTTTCTGTTCTGCAAAAAACATTATCTCAGACAGACAAAAAACCAAAAAAAAACAATAAAAACAAACAAACAAAAAAAACCCCAAACAAACAAAAAAAGCCCCCAAAGCAAAAAAAACAACAACCTTGGAATTCTGTTTGTATGTTAGTTTATATTTTAAAGTGTTTGAGTTTTTCAACTAGAAATTCAGAGCACCTAACTTTCCATGAACCAATGTTTAAGAACAGAATCAGAAATCTATAGACTATAGGTAGCACGAAAATGATCATGTGGTAGCCTAAGAGTATTGTGTTCCACTCTGATCACCTCTGTTACAGACTTCTGCAGAAATAGAAGAATTTCAGAGCTAGGTAGCAGGCAGAGTTGTTTGGAAAAACAGGCTGTTTATCTGTAGTGGTAGTGTGAGGGAAGAGTTTAATTTTTCCTACAAAATTAAATAAATTTTAACTAGTTATGTAGATTTAAACTGTTAAATTCTCCTTCCTGGAAATTACAGCTCATGTGCTTCTCTTGCTGTTCTTCTCATTAGGCTGGGCTTTTTTGGTGGACTCTGTCTCCTTTGATACACCTTGACTGCTCTACCAAGAAGTTTTTGTGAGGACTTAGGCCACCACTGCAGAGCACTGTGGCAGATCTTTTTTTTCAAATAAAATATATGAAGTTTCTAAAGGAAGCAGAAAATTTCCCCAAAACTGTAATTATGTCAAAGGGAATTAATTTGGAGGAAAGCTTGCAAGAACTTTCATTTGTCAGTGTGTAAAATAATAATTGTCATAGTACATAGTACATTAATTCTTACAGTATTTTATCAGTGGGGAAAAAATAAATTTGGAAAGGGACAGATACAAAACCCTTGGGGGAGAAATCAAACAGCTGTACAAAATAGGGTAATGAATGGCTTCTACCATTTGCTGTCTTTTGGCAAAGCAGTTCTCAGACATAGTTAGACTGCTTTGTCCTGCACTGAAAGTACTGTGGTAGAAATACATGTATCACAAGTGGTACATGGGAAAGACAGCTTGGATGGGTAATGAGGGAATTTGACAATGAACCAGTCAACCAAAACAGTGACCTCTCCGAGGTGCTGTTGTGAGCTTGCCTGATCTGTGAGCGTTTGGGCTGGATCGTTTTGGTAGGAACTTCCTTTCCCAGCCTGCGGTCCTGCCTTTCCTGGATCCCTCTCTTTTCCATTCTGTGAGCTGGGGAGAGCCATGGAGGCAGACAGTGTATAGTCATGCACACAGTTCAGCTGCTACAACAACTGTCTTGTGGGAAAAAAGGAGGCAGTGAGAAAATGCTTCAGTGCTGCTCGTGACAGGGATCCCAGAGAGACACAGAGACATCAGTGGAGTCTACACATCACTGCCTGTTAACTCCACTCACTCTTTATCAACTACCAGCCCTAATTTCTGTTCAGTGTTATGTTTGGGTTAATTACAGTTAGGTTCCTTTCAGTAGTTAGGTTAATTAAAGTTCTGTTTTCCCAGTTGTCACTGCCCCCAGAAGAGGGTCTGATCCTGGCTCGGTTTCCTGCCTGCAAAGTCCAAATTCAAACTGGGACTAAGGTGGTCTGGGGCAGTGCTTTGTTACAAAGCCAATGGAGCATCAGCCATGTTGCCGGTGTCTTTACCAAAGCCTTCCCCAGCACTTTCAAATCAATCTAGATTTAGTGTTCAGAGATCCTTCCATGCACTGTACACAACAGGCAGTGCAGGCTTAGCTATTCACTTACTCCTGAGATCCATGTGCAACTCTCTCTACAGTGCCACTGGTCCCTGCCTACCTTGAGAGCCAAAGCCTCCGTATTTGGAAGGTCTGCAGGAAGACTCCTACCCTTTAGTTTAATAGTGAAATTGTTGTTATAGTGTCCAAACATATTAACTGGCTGCCAGGGCCAAACCCACTGTAGTTTCTCCCCAGTTTGCTGCAAACTGGCCTTTGGATTCCAGTTCTTTGTAGCGAGGTGGCCTCAGCAATCTACCACCATAAAGGTGGCATCAGCAGTGCCTTTATCTCTGGCATGCAAATGTCTACATCTTCTGTCCCAATGACTGAATTTTTCTAACCTGGTTTTTCTGGTAAGAAACTAGAGTGTTTTATGGTCATAGACACAGCCCTCTGCATAGGGGACAGTCTCATCTATTGGTCTAACCATTAAACTGAAACCTCATGTCTAAAGACACAAGTCCCTCTTCAGTGCAGTCAAGTCACTTCACTGTCTCAGCTTTTTCCTTTGGGGAAAGGAATTCAGCTCCTTCTTGCAGGGCAAGGGCTGAGGAGTGCAGCTGACAGACTGGCAAATGAGCCTACTGGAATGGAGTAGGCTCATTTCTTCCTCTTGGCTGTACTTGATTCTATTTTTAGGGCCCCTGTGGTAAAAAGTACATTGTGGGGGCAGACACCTCTCACAGCAAAGGTAGCAAATATTTGGTAGCCTCTGAAAAAAATCTCTGTGGAAGAGCTTTCAAAAAGTGCCTTTGTGAAGGAAGATAATACATAGGGAAAATGGGGAACAGTTACATGCTGAATTCTACTATACTAGAACAAAGCAGAGCTCCACAATGCTGACGGGAGATTGGTTTAAAGCAGATGAACTTCTGTGCTTGGCTGTGGCACCTTTGAACTAGGATGTTCAAAGAGAGACTAAGCAAATTTGTGGATAACAGACTCATTAAATGGGTGCCAAAGAGAACTTGGGGAGGTACTGCTGAATGTTACAGCTCTGAAGGAAGAAAGGAGCTGCCAAAAGTGGGTTTAGAAGAGATGGTACATGGCTCTGCTTAGCTTGCTTTGTTTTGGAGTGTGGTGTATGACAGGAAACTGGTGTGGCAGGACTAAACAGGAGGTGACCTGTGGACAGGATTACTAGAAGAGCTTGTGATCCCAGTGGCCTATATGGGTTTTACATGAAAGTAAATACCTCTACTGGCTCTGAGGTGGGTATAGCATTCAGTGAGTTGTTTCCTCAAGGTGATATTGACTGATATTATTATTAATTTTCCTTTACATATCCCAGGTTGGCTGTTGGATGAAACTGCATGGACACCAAGAGCATACGCCATGAAAAGATATCTTAAGCAGTGCTGTGTGTGCACCAAGGCTGGAGCTTGTTCTGTGGCTCGGGATGTTGGGGACAGACTGTGTGCTTTCTGCCTCTCTTTATTCTTCAGAAGTCACTTCAGCAATGAGCATTGATGTGCAGTAGGCTCTGCTGAGGCTGCTGGCAGCAGTGCTTCTCAACTGAGTGACATGATCACAGGTGGTACCTGTTCATGCTTCATGGTTATCCTAGAAGCTTGTTTCACAGGATCATCCCAAAATGTTGGGAATGACTATGTTGTTAATGCAGAAATATTATTACAGTGCCTTCAAAGCTGTCTGCGATGCTGAAAGTCATGTACCAGCTGTTTATGTGAAGCTCTGCTCTAAGACAATTTGATTCGATTTCCAGGTCAGATCCTGAAGTAGTAAAGGTGTTTGCTGTATTTATTCTCTCATTCCAAGGAAATGTCTTGCAGCTGTACACAGCTTTTCTCAGAATAAACTTTCATAAGACGCAATGGGAAAATTTGGGAGTTACGTTTAATATATTTATGTTTTCCTTTATTCATATTCATAAAATGCTTTGCAGGCATTTACAGTGCATTTTCAGATCCTGCTCCTAAAATAAGAGAGTGTAATGTCTAACTTGAAGGAAGGAGAGTAAAGGTAAAAGAAGGCAAAGGCTTTTGCTCAGGTCTGTAGATAGAGTTACTAGGCATTTACATATGAAGTCTGATGCTTTTCTTTGTGCCTGAAAATTTGGCTACACTGCTGATGGTCTGGGCAATCACTAAATAATAACTTCACTATGCTTGGTAGTAATAAAGATACTTGCATCTGTACTTAATTGGGAAGATGACACTGGAGTGTGCATGATGGGAAAGTGGTACAAGCTAGTGAATAAGTCTCTAGGTTTCATGGGGTGCTGGGTATGTGAAGATGAGAAGAAGGAAGCACTCTGAAGTATAAAGTTGAATTTAGTAGTAGAATTTATTCTCACTGGATGTTGTAGGTGACCAAAAATATAAATTATATTAGATATTCAAGTCCATTGATGGGTAATAAATAGAATGGTTTTAATACAGCCTTTGGCTTTATTAACTCCCTAAAGGACTGGGTACTAGAAGAGTAGGTAGACACTTTCCCAAGCACCTGGCATCAGCTGTTGGTGAGACACGATATTTGATGTGATGGACCTTCAGTCTGTCTGCTCTTATGAACTTCACAATGCACATTTTGCTATCACAATCAATGTAAGTTGTAGTCTTGAGAATGATGGATAGTTTATAATATTAAAAGCTATGGCAAGGTCCTACAGAAACTCTTCCACTTCAGTATTCCTTGCTCTGTCCTTGCAGCACCCTGTGCAAAAGCCCAGTTCTCTACACTCTAAGAAGTTGACAAGTATCAGGTAGCACAGGTCCTGCTATCAGAACTGGTGGTAGGGACTTGCTCATCCTGTGATTATGTAAGTCATCCTGATCTCCTACTATGGTGTGCTTGTGAAATTGCAGTGTTTCAGAAGCAGTTTAAGTCTGAAGTCCTTTTGCGTTGATACACGAGCTAATGTTAAATGTCAGTTGTTCTAGATTTTAACAAATATGTTAATTGTATTCTGTGTTGTCTAAGTGCTGCTACTGCAATCCTGTTCACTTTCTGTCCTGACTTTTGCTGCCTGTGTTTTGAAGCAGCATGACATATATCTGTTTTACAGGTGCCCGTGTTTCCAAGCAAGGTGAAATGATTCCAGTATATTAATTCCAAGGTCTTTTTGAAATGAACCACTACATGTGCCTAGGAGTAGTACATAATAAGCCTTCTTTCAAATGGCAATTGAGCAACAAAGCTGCTGCCATCTCAGTGTTTTATATACTTTTGAGAAATCAAATGGCTAGTATTAAGAAAAGCATGTGTCCTGTATCAAAAGTGTAAGACATAAATGAAGCAACTGGAGACAAAAAGCTTCCCCAGACCCCTTCCTTATTTTCAAAAATTTTAAATAAGTCTAAATTTGAAATCTGATGTTCATTCCTGGGCTAGGATTGTAACACTCAGATTTGTTTCTGTGACTTACATGGCTGGGAAAGGAAGAAATTTTCGAACATAGTGAAGTTCTTTCAGAAATCACACACTTCTGTGTCTGCTTAGGAAGAATGTAAATGTGGCTATGTTTCCTCATGATTGTCCAGAAGATACCCTCTTCGGCATTCTACTGGACAGCCACCTGTCTGCCTGTAATAAATGATGGCTATAAAGGGAAGTGATTGCAGCTATGATACAGCCAGAGGCATTTGTTTATATTCTTATAATATGTATCAGATTGAATAGAAATTATCACTTACAATTGACAAATGGAGAGTGGAGATAGTTGGTGGGTATGAGGAAGCTCAGTAAGAGCTGGGCCAGCTGCAAACTTTCTCCAGTGAAGGCTGTCACCAGAAAGGAGGTGTCAAGCCAGCTAGTGATGAATGGTGAAGCTGGAGGCTTGCTTGTGTTAATGATCCACGTATCTTTGTATAGCAGCTCACAGTCAGTGCAGCCTTTTGTTGCTACTCAGAAAGGCTCCTGATGGGTAAAGGACGTAATTTTGGGCATAGAGTCTGTAATTTGGTAAATGGGGAAAAGCAGAGGAGTATTCTTGAGAGTTTCTCCAGAAGAGAAACGGCCATGCAGTGTTTCCCTTCACAGTTTAAGCATTGGCAAGACCAGATGGCTGAACCCAAGCAGAATGCACGTGGCTGGATGCAGAAATGCTATTGTATGTTACTATAATGATAATACTGTTGTGTGAACAGGGGAAAGGGATGTTCCTCAGAACATTTCCGGATCAATAAATTGGTTTACATTGACTGCTTTCCTGAATGGCTGCTACTATTTCTCCCTCTTATCTCTGTGTAGATATAACACTTCCTTCTCCAGATCAAGCAACCCAGTATGTCCAAATGAGAAATCTAAGAACTGGTTAGTGGGATAGGGAGAGAAAGTGCATTCAATCTGAAAACAAGCTGAATGTTTTAAGCTCCAACTAGCATCTGATCTTTTTTGTCAAGTCTTGGGAGGGACACTGGAACTAAAGAAAAATCTTGGACCAGAGATGGAAAAATGTCACAGCTTAACCCCAGCTGGCAATGAAGCACCATCCATCTGATCCCTCGTTTCCCATAACAGGATGAGAGGAGAAAGGATGAGAATCAGAGGAGTAATGGGTTGTGATAAAGACAGCTTAATAGGTAAAGAAAAAGCCACACAAACAATGAAAACAAAACAAAGAATTCATTCAACACTTCCCATGGTCAGGCAGGTCTTCAGTCATCTCTAGGAAAGCAGAGCTCCATCATGTGTGATGATTACTTTGAAAGACAAATACCATAACTCTGAACATCCCCCTTCTTTCTTCTCCCTCCTTCCCTTACAAGCTGAGCATGATGCCATATGATATGTGATATCCCTTTGATCAGTTGAGGTCAGCTGTCCTGGCTTTGTCTACTCCCAACTCCTTCTGCACTCCCAGACTCCTCGCTGGTGGGGTGGTGTGAGGAGAAACTATCTGAACCAAAACCAGCATAAGAAACAATTTCTCAAGACAAGTTACACCATCCGTGGTGCTTGACATAAATAGAAAATAAGAGTGGACAAATCTCTAGAAAATATGCATCTGGTAGAAGCAGTGAACTATATGCACTCTATGATTTGCAAGAGAGTTTTTTTGATTCTACATGTGAAAATATATTCCTGCAGATACCTGTACTACATCCTATAGTGATGTGCCATATTCTTATAATAGTTTCCTATGAAACTATTTGGAAGTGGAGTTGTTGAAAGAGATGAAGTAGGAGTGGCTGCAGAAGCAAAGTGCAGGTGAGAGTTCTGCAGTACAGGTTAGTTCCGTTCTTTGTACTTTTCTCCCATTTTTGTATGAAGGAATAAAGATAGTATCACTATCTATATTATATTGTGTAGAGAGAAACTCTGTGGAACATGGAACAAGAGCTAGAAGAACTTAATGTCTTTCCATCCTTCTCTGAAAATGTTCCATGTGGGCCCAGTCTATTTATGAGTCTGTGGGATACAGAGCTGACTTGACTGAAAGCTCCTTAAGAGAGAGGCTCATCACATAGCTACTGTCAGGAGTAGCAATAGACTGGGATATAAGGTGTCTTATGCTCTTCTTTCTGTTTACTGAAGTGCTGCCTTGTGGCTGGTAAGTAAGACTACGCCCTAATTCTTGGAGTCTTGCCCTAAAGCTGTCTTTTCAGTTTGGTAGAAAACATATGTCCCAAATCTCTGAGAGCTCATTACTCCTCCTGGATAATAAGATCAGGGAGTGCTGCCAGTCAACCCTGTGCAGGGACTTTCAACTTTGAAAGGAATGTTCTCTCTCCTAATTTTCTGTCCAGATACTGAATACTAGTAGGGAAAGGGTTATACATGAGTTGGGTGATTGAAAACAACAGAAAAGTGAAACATTTGAAAGAAACTCCAGTTTTTTCCTCATGCATTAGCTCTGCTGAAGGCTGCTACTTTGGGTTTCCCCAACAACACAGGAAGCTATTGGATACAAATAAGCTCTCCTTTATTTTATAATACTGCTTACAGTTAGAAGATGAATGGTTATTTGTCTGGCTTCAAATGGAACAGCAAACTGTTCTGACTGCAGAACCATTGGCTTTGGCTTGCTTCCCTGTCTTAAATTTCTTTTCACACTTCATGTTTGTGCAGTGACAAGGCTACTCTTCTGGGACCTGGCTTAGATAGAGTTCACTGTTCTACACACTGCTGTCTGGTTTTGCTAGGACAGAATGTTCCTTGCATAAATTCATAAATCACAGAATGCATGATGTGATCAATACATCCCTTCCATATTGAAATTTTGCTGATCAGCTTCTCCAAGAAAGTAGGAGGCCAAACTTGGTCCATATACACTTAAAATCCTATTACGTCTATCAACATGCTGTTTTGGGGGATTTTGTCACAGTTGTTGGCACTGTGAAGTCTCTAAAGCAGTAATTATGATGTGTTTCTGCTTATGAACCATTGTTCAACAGTAGGATATTTTTTTATCCCCGTATTTAGAATTATGTGTTTATTTTAAGTTTAATGTGACAGTTATGGGCTTGTGTTCTTAATTCTGCCACTGACTCTTGTGCCCTGGAGAATTCACTATTGGTCTCTGTCCTGTACTTTTGATGGGACAGCAATACTTCTGAAACCACTCCAAAGGCTTTAGGCAAGATAAACCACCCGAGGAAAATTATGTGAATAAATTTCTTGGCTGAAAACCAAAGCAGAAACTCAAAAATTCCTTTGCTGATTTCTTAATATCTTATTGTTTGGGAAAAAAAAACAACAATTCAACTATCCTTCTTATAAAGCTTTCAACAGAATAATTTTGACACTTGTTTTAAACCTGAAAATCCTTACAATAGGAAAAAACCTGTTTATTGCCTGAGATTTGCTATACTTTTATTTGTGTGTTACATTGACAAATTCTTGTTGTCTTTTAATACAGAGAAGCACAAAATAGTGTTTTAAGGATGAAGTGTTTTAGGTTTAGTGTTTTAGGGTTTTAAGGCAGTCTGAGTGTATCCACTCAGACCTCATACTGAGAAGAGATTGTAATAAAGTACTTATAACTTTGCTTAGATAAGTGCCGCTTTGTTGTGGTGTCAGAAATAAGGTCTGTGGAGTTTTAACATATTTTTAGCTACTGGCAGCAATTAGGTGTTATATCCTAAATATATTTGTTGTTAGGTGCAGACACTCACCTAGACTTGTGCTGTGTGATTGGGTGAAAGATGTAGCTTTAAAAAACCCAAAACATTGAAAACCAAAATCACATTACAAGACAATCACCTCCTCCTCACCTTTGGCGGTTCACTTTCTGCTGTCTGATGGAATATTACAGATCTGAAGGGCAGTGATGTTGCTTTCATCTGACTGGCATTTTAGTAATAACTTAATTTGCTGCAGCTTCAGCATAGCTGTGCTTACCTACTTTAGAGTTTAACTGAATATTATCTTTCCTGTTCTTACTCTGCTGTCTTCTTGTAGCTGAAGTTGAAAGTGTCTACTGCCATATTCTTTTGGGAACACTGACTTTCATTCAGAGATACATTTGAGCTATGGAAACATTTAAAATTAAATAGAAAGAGATAACAGGCAGGCAGTGACAGCATATCTCACCAGTATAGTGCTAAATTAATTAAACACTGTGAACTCATTAGTAAAGTTATGGAAGATACAGGAGGCCATAATATATATTGATTACATAGTTGCCACCTGGATATTTTCATAGCTGCAAAGGCTTTTCCCCGAACACAAACTACTCTAGGGTGGATGTGGGTTTCCTTTTTCTTTTGCTTTTTTGCAAAGAATAATGGCCTTTACTGTGGTTCTGGAAAGTCCTCTCTGTTTCATCAGCACGGATGTATGGAAAAAAACCCAAAACAATGGAGAATGAGAGGAACTGAAAAGGATCAAATTAGTCTGTAGAGGATACTGTCAGTGGAGGTAAAAATGAGTGTGAGCTGATAAAAGCTGTTGTAGTGCTAATGAGAAGCAATGGGCTGAGCATGGCTGATCAGTGCTTCCCAGAGAAGAGTATCTTAACTCTGCTTTTGGTAGGGAAACTTTTCATCTTTGTCCTTTCTATTCACATTGACAAAATCCATGGGAACTTTGACAGTATGAAACAGCTGTAATTTTTTCAACAAGTCGTGCAGCAATGGTAAAAGGCCATCCCCTTTCCCTTGTTTTCCCTCGTATATATGTGCCAATGCATTAAGAATCAGTCAAGAGGACTCCTAAAAAAAAAAAAAAAAGCACTGACTTATCTCTGCTCCTCCTATCACCCTAGGGCTCCTTGTGCAGTATTTAAGCATTACTGTTAGCAGGATGGTGATCCAATCTCCCTTTGGGGTGCTTGGAAACCCTAAGTGGATTAGGCTTTTATCTCACTCCTGAGGGATTCCTACACACACACACACACACACACACACACACACACACACAGTCTCAGCTGTGTACTTATTCTCAAGTTTCAATCTAGATGGTGACCTCTGCATTTTGTTCTGTTCCAATAGGTGGGGAACAAGGGGACCCTGTTCTCTCTCCTTTCTTTTCCCAGACATCCTGCATATAGGAGAGTATTCTTCCCATACAGAACTGATGGCATTTCCTCTCAAGTAAATCAGTGCTCCCCCTACCTGGGCTGCTGGATAAGAACAGGAGGTATAACATCTCTGGTCCTACTTCTCTAACAGTTTTGCCCCGTGTGAGGGGTGTGTCCTATGGCAGTATATCTCAGCATATCCTCAGTGCATAATTTGCTCTGGAGCTGAGTTTTAACAGTGATAATTACCTTCCCTGTAGTTTTCCAATAAAGAACCACCACATGCTTTAGATGGGTTAATGAATTAAGTACCCCGTGTGACATCAGTATGTCTCATTATGTTTGTTCCAGGGGAATGAAGGAAACTAAGCATTATGGTGGGAATTGACAACAACTTGTAGCCTCCTGCAGACAACCTGGCTCTTTTCATTCAATGAAAGGGCACGCTCACTCTGAGCTGGATAGCTTTTGGGTCCTGACTTGCAGCCACTAGCTCATGACACTAGGCAATGCTTCCTCTTCTTCTTGTCTCTTTCTTTTTCACTTTGGCTCTTCCATCTGCTCACCTGAACAAAATCCAGGAGAAGGGAGCTAACAACAAATAACACAGGGTAGGAATCTTTCCACTGCATATTCTCCCCACCCCCCTCCTGTCCATACAAGATTGATAATGAAACCGATACCTTTTACCAGCGTAATTTTCATATTTAATGAGCGTGACTCAGAAACTATTACATTAATTAGTCAAATCCCACAAACTGTTAATGGTGCACACGGTAATTAATATTGTATTCAATTAAAAACTGACCTGTTTCAGGTGCCTTCCCCTGGTTTGGGGGGCTCTTTGCAGACAGCATGTGTTCCAGTGCCTGAGGCCAAGCCTTTTATTTTGTTCCAGTGGTGGGCAAGGAAGATATTTTTTCTCCTGTTTAGATTTTATGGGTTTTTTTCCATGAACATATGCTGGTTTCTCCCCCCAGCCCCCCCGCCCCTCCATCTCCAAACGTGCTGCTCTCACTATACAGACAACCTGCTTGCTGTGATTTATGGGTTAGCACAGCGCGGGGCTCACAGACTGGAAAATTTCCCGTTTACACAAGAATTCCCTGAAAAATGAGCTTGGTTAATTTATTTCTTTCATTAACGAGTTTGAACTGTGAGATAATCTTTCTGAAACCTGCTATCCTTGCCTTCACAAATTCTGAGAAGCAAATAGGTTCCCTGTTCTGCTTCCTCAGGGCTCAAAATCACACCTTAACTGGCTGTGGACAAAAATGTATGATCAAAACTTAGTTTTGAAACTTATTTAAAGAGGAGAGGTTTTTCTTCTCACCTTTAGGTAAGGAGTGGAGGTCCTAAGTCCTAATGTTGATGCTGCAGTTTCGCTCATCTGAGTTAGCTCACTGCTATATCTTGCTGAGCCCTGTGCAGTTGTTGCTCATTGGTTCTGTGGGAGGAGGGTGCAGGCTTTAAGATAAGCCCCCTCCTTTTCACCTCTGGTTCACTGATTGCCTAAAATCCACAGCCTGTATGCAGTAGTTTCCTGTGCTGTTTCCTCCTGTTCAGTATGAGGTGAGGAGTTGTGCATAGGTCCAGCCCTGATGCTTCTGTCTGCTGATGTCACCTGAGCACCATTGGTTACCGCTGGGGTTGTTACTTCACATCACTTTGGGCTATTCCATCAGAATCATTAACAACAGCATTGATTGTTTGTGGTATACTACTGCTACAATAATAATAGTAATAATAATAATAACAATAACAGTAACAATTTTTTGTATGATTTTTTTGTATGTATGTCTGTTTTGTTTTCCTTTTTCATTTTTCCTCTGTTGTCCTGGTCATAGTTATGGTATGTTTTCATAATACTTCTGCTCCTTGCTGAATGGCTTGGAGCGTGCTAGCTAATCCCTTCAGTATATTCAGAGATCTTGCTTGAGCTCTCTCTGATTTTCCTGTGTTCTGATATAAGAAGGATGTGAACCTATTGGAGCAAGTCCAGAGGAGGGCCATGAAGTTGATAAGAGAACTGGTGCCTATGAGGACAGGCTGAGAAATGGGGGCTGTTCAGCCTGGAGAAGAGCAGGTTATGTGAAGACCTCACAGCAACCTTCCAGTATCTGAAGGTGGCCTGCAGGGAAGCCAGAGAGGGACTCTTCATCAGGAACTGCAGTGATAGACCATGGGTACAGATTGAAAGAGGGAAGGTTAAATATTAGGAAGAAATTCTTTGCTGTGAGGGCAGTGAGACACTGGAAGAGGTTCCCTGGGAGGTTGTAGATACCCCAGTCACAGCAGTGTTCAAGGCCAGGTTGGATAAAGCCTTGAGAAACCTGGTCTAGTGATGTCCCTGGCCATGGCAGGGAGTGGTTGGCACTAGATGATCTTTAGGGTCCATTCAAACCCCTTAACATTCTGTGATTTTGTGACATGCAAGGGGACAATATTGAATACTGCTCTAAACCTTCTCACTAAAGCTGAATAATGAGGAGCCATTGTCACCCACGTGTCTTATGAAAGTCGTGTCTGTAGATAAATATTAAAACCTCATTTGTAATAAAATCACCCTGCTTGCTGCTTAATGATTTGGTATCTGCTTTGGCCAAAGACCTTTTCCCTGAATCACTGGTCTCTAAACAAATCTCTTGGTTTCTGTTGCATTTTTATTCCCTAAAGAAAAATATGTTGCTGTTTGTACTAAGTTTCTGCAGAACAGAAGGGAAAAATGCACTCATCTTGAAAATATGCTATTGTTTGAAATACTTTGAATGAGTAACACATGAAATATCACTGTGATTTCTTTCTAAATATGTTTAGTTATCCTTTAAGAAAATGTAAAGAACCTGCTTTGGAACAAAATAATACAGATGCTTTGTAAACATCTATTATTATCTCCTAAATCAATTTAATTTACAAGTTTTTGGACTTATGGAACAATGTTCCATGAATATGTGGGCTCCTTTGAGAGGAGGACCCACAACCCATACTGACAGCCTCTTGACAATGGGTTTGCTTCCTGTGGAAGTCTTTTGTAATTATTTTGTGAATATTTTTAGGAATCCAGGTGCTCTGCAGCGTAGCCTGAGAATTTAGTGTGGATAATGCAGGCATTCCAATGTTTGATTTCAATGCCTTATAGGGCAGGGAGTGTGTTGCCTTTTGCTCCTTGACAGGAATTATTATTTACTTCATTGAATCCCTCAAAAGTACCAGCTGACTAAAGTATCACAAATGTTTTTCACCTGCATATGCTTCCTTTTGAGAGGCAAGTTATATAGTGACCATTTTGTCCCTGTAGTCTTCAATGCTTTGTGTTGAACAGATCTTTGACTTGGAAGTTTAGCTTACCTTTCTTCCTTACATTATTGTACTAGACTGTGGTTAGAGGAAAATAAGTGAATTTTCAAGGGCTGAAGTTTTCCACTGAGCAACTGGTGATATTGACTAAGAAAAGTGGGGGCAGGACAAAGGTGAGCACATACTGAAGCTGAGTTCCTGTCTTTTCTCTAGAGACTGAAGTTAATGGGGTAGCAGTGAAATCCCTTGGTGCACGACAGTCACTGAATGTCTGCCAGTTGTTTTCCTCTCATCATTAGGAAGTTTACTGTGCCTAAATGAAAGAAAGTCTAATTTCTTTTTTTGGGGGGTGGGGGGGGCGGAAGTGACATATAAATGTACATACCTCATAACAGTAAAAACATAAGACTTCTTTGTCTTGCTGACAGTGCTTTAGTCTCAGTCTAAGAGTAAGCACTAAGATAGGTGGGCACAAAAAATTCTTTGATCATGTATTAAAATGTGGAAGGTAACACAGCTAAACTGAGGAAAAACCATGGGATGGGTATTGCTTGATAAATACCTTGGGATGAAAGAGCCTTTTGTATTTGGGTTTCTTATCCTTCTCATTTAAAAGGAAATCAAAATGTGAGTAGGAACACATCTTTTCTGCCTTCAATTCCTAGGACAGTCCCACTTCTTTAACCTAATTTGCAAATGAAAACAAATTCAAGTAAAACCAATTGACAATCTCTAAAAGGAATCAGAGAAAGAAAATGTGATTCAGCTCTTCTGCTTGAGAAAAAGATATTTCTAGATCAAATTACATTAGAACAGTAGATATTTGCTTTTATTCCTCTCTTTCTTGGTAGAAATACCTTGCCAGGAAGAATTGAGCATATTACTGCTAAGTAACTAATTTGGAGGATAGATGAAAACAGATAACTTGGATGTACCTACATTTTTTTTTTTTTAGATTTTTCATCAGTTAGTGAACCACAAGTGATTGGAGTCAATGTAGTTATAAAAATTGAATGTCATCCTAAAACATGTTTCCACACTGAAGCAGTTGTCTGCTTTATCTGCTTGCAAACATCATGATGTTTTTTTAGCAGTTCTGTCACAGATACCTTGCATAGGATCTTTGTAGGGCCCATGCACAGTTCTCAGCCTTCAGCCATCATAATTTGGAAGGCAACAGGGTTTTTAAAATTATTCATATCTGAGTTTTACCTTTCTTAAATCTCTCTGCCTTGACATTTCTTTTTGCTTCATACTAATTTTCTTCTGTAAATGGCAGTTCTTGCTCCTACATCCATTGAGGTCTAGCTGGCCTGGGGCTGTTAATTTGTGCCTTTGTCATTCAACAAGTTCTTCAGGGACCTCACTGGTTCTCTCTGTAGGGAAAAGGGCATTTTTCACTGCCACTACAATATGCTGAACCTGCTGTAGTTGAGCTTCTGCAGGAGTTTCATTGGCATAATCGTTTCTGTAAACCTGCCTATAATGCATCCAAAGTGACAGGCATGTAAATACAGATATGACTGCCAAAATCTGGTAATGCACAACCGTAAGGATGCTCTAAGAGCATTATGTTTCTGTTACTTTACTAGTTAGCTACTTTCTGTGGAGCAAATCTGCAGTTGAAGAACACAGCTGAAGAACTTACTGGCAGTCCTTTATCTTTTCTGTTCCAGCTCCAGCTGTTTGTTCCCTGGATGCTAATGCAGCATAGTCCATTTTATCAGTGACTTCTTCTTAGTTTCTGTGGCTCACAGTCCTTTGTCTGATATCTACTAAATCCTCTAGCTCTGAGCCCAGAGACTTCTCATTCATATTTTTTTCCTTAGAGACTGAATGAGTAACTCTTTGGCTGATGCCCAGTTTGTAGCTACCTGGAAATCTCCTGTTTTGGGAGTACTTGCTTTTTTTTACGTATTTACATCTCTTATTTCGTATGTAATGTAGACAAGGACACTGCCTTGGCTTTTACCAAGAGTCCTCCAGGCCAGGTTCTGGCCTAATGAAAGATGCATGAATGTGCCCTACCTGTGAACATTTATGTACACCATCATGACAGGTTTCACTTGTTAGGACAGTTTCCCTTTCTTTCTGTTTCAGCTGAGGCTCCTCTCCCTTCATCATGTCCATTGCTGTGCTTCTTTGGGCTTCTCTCTGACATTGCCTGCCCATTCGCTTAGGGATGGAAGTCACCAAGATCTTGTCCCTCTATGGATCCACACCTAAATTGTCAAGACAGTAGTAGCTGTTGTCCAAAGCACATAATTCTCTTAGTTCAAAGGAAAAGATGTCTGGGGAAATTCTGTATTTTGATTTTCTTCTTCTTGTTTACTTAACTGGCAAACAAAAAGTTTTAGGCTTTTTTTTTTTTTTTGTACTGGTATGACTAGATAAATCTCAGCCCGATTTAAAGGTGTCTCTCACCTTCCTCCTGAAGCTCTCTCTTTGCTTCTGTGACCACCTTCATCTGCTACTATAAACACGTCCACCTGTATAGGTGGTTGCTGCTACATTCTTCATTTCTCCAATCTAAGCAAGAAGTGACTCAGATTCAAAAGATCATCCTTTGTAGCCCCTCATCTTGGGTGGAACATCTAAGTGAGGCAAATGTAGTGGAATGCAGGATTAGGCTTGTAGTTTGCAAGGAGCCTCAAGTACAACATAAAATGATCTGAAACTTTCTAAGAACCATTTTGAAACCTTAAAAATGAGAATCTTCACATTACTCCTACTTGCTCACTGGTAACTGGGTTAGAGGGCATAAGATTTGGCTTGCTGGACATGGATACCTTTCAGAAAGCAGGAGACATCTGCACTTTCCTGATCACAATGCTGAGAGCTGCTTGTGAGGATGGCAGTACCCACGCATGAGGAAAGAAGTTGTGAACTCTGCGCATCTGTGTCTCTGTGTATATCTTGTGTGTGTGTCTCCATTTCTAGCACAGGAGAGAATCCAACAATATTTCACCCAAATGAGAAATGTTATTCTGCAGATTAAAGCCACGCAGCGCCTGGTTTTGTCTTTATTTATGCCTTTCTATTTCCTTCTCTGCTGACATGGGTGCACATGCCGGGAAGCACTGAAGGACATAATTGGCGTTGTGAAAAATTATTGGGAAGCCAGGACGTTCCCTTGCAGTGATCCCCCCCTTCTCTTTCCCATCTGTCACCATCTAATGTGACAAAGTTTTTATCGGGCATTGAGGCAGAGGAGATTAAAAGTAAATACTGCAATCAGGAAGCAGCTGGGGGGAAAATGTAACACATTTCACACTAAGCTGAACAGCTCATCAACTTAGCCTTGTATATCTACGGCGGATGAGAGGGAGGGAGGGCTGCAGGGGGATGGTGTTGCTCAACATGCTTCTCCACACTGGCAGTCTGAAGAGCATCCTGTACAAACAGGACTTGTGCTACAAACTGGCACTGTCTTGCTTTGGGAAGGAAAAAGCCTCAGGAGCCCTGTAGGTCTCAATGTTCTTTTGCAACAAGCTCCTGTAAAACACTGTTTTCCCAGTCCTCAGTTCATGTTTTTTTGGACTCCCTTCCTGTAGTGATGATCCGGGATTACCATGTCCTGTTCAGCTAGGAGAGCTTTACCAGGCATCTATCTCTGGCTGTTGTGGGCATCCAGATGCCACACCATCTCCGGGGAGCTGCAGGATGAAAAGTTTGTTGGCTAAATGGGAGCTACTACAGGCAGATACAAGAATGTTTCAGACTTATGAAACTGAACGCTGAGATATTTAGTGCACTGGGCACTGTTACATTCTGTCCAAACAGATCTGTCTGCAAAGGCCAAGAAACTGAAAACTTTGTGTCATATTGCTTTATTCTTATTTGTGTATATAAAACATAAGGTTGTTGAGCACTACCAGTCATCTTTTCTTCTTGCAAAGCTTTTGGAAGTATTTGTTTTCATTCCCAAAAATGTTGCCTACGTCTTCATTTTTTGCTGTGATGATATCACGTGAGCTCAGTGCTGTTGAAGATGAATAGACTGGCGCATGTGCAGGACTGTGAGAATCTTCTCCTTATCCCTAGGATAAACAAAGCTTTGAAAAGTGATGCAGGCTTTCCTAGTATCCCTGCCCCTGTGAATGTGTCACCTGCTATGGAAGGTCAGGAGCCTCCTACTTCAGGAGAATCTCAGTCTCCAACATTGGTTTTGGTCGTTGGCTTTATAGCTGAGTGCCAGTAAAATCTAATCTCTGTCATTTCGGCTGTCATCTCTTGTAAGGCATTTTTTCTCCAATTTTGCTGGGAAATCCCTGTTTATTTAATTAATTTTATGTGATTTCCTTAATTTACAATTACTTTGTCGTTTTTATGTCACTTGCTCTTCAGTGTTGATGAGATGTCCTGTCACTGTTAACAAGTTTTCTAAGGATAAAAAAAATCCTGAAATCTTTACAGCTACTTGCTGAACAGTTAGATTTGAACAGTGTCTCCTAACATGGAGGTCCTTTTGCTGTGCTTAGTAATCTTTCAGGATTCCTAAAACTATAGACAACCTGGGCTCTGAGGTAAGTTATTGGAGCTTTTGTAATTTGTTTATTTGTGGGTTTTTTTAGTGGTGGTCTTCAGTTTCCAAACACTCCTGGTGCAGCTGTGGTGAGAAGCTACCTGGTTTGGCCTTATGTTGCCTTTTGGTGCCCTGCTCTGGTGGTGTCACTCTGGGTCATCCAGCTAGAAAAACTTGACTAGGTTGTAGAACGTATGCCAGCAGTGTGTACTTTGTCCCTATAATGACATTTTCATTAATAGCTCTGTAGCGTGAAGGTAATGGGGTAAGGATGTCAGGCTGAGAAGCTTGATGTGATCTAACAACATGCACTTGCAGCCCAGAAAGCCAAATGTACCCTGGGCTGCATCAAAGGCCCAGTACTCTTCTATTCTGCTCTCCTGGGACTCTACCAGGAGTACTCCAGCCAGATCTGGGGTCCTTAGCACAAGAAAAATGCAGACCAGTTAGAGAGGGCCCAGAGGAGGGCCACAAAGAAGTTGAGAAGGAAAGAGCACCTCTCCTATGAAGATGGGCTGAGAGAGTTGGGGTTGTTCAGTCTGGAGAAGAGAAAGCTCTGAGGAGACCTTAGAGCAGCCAGTACCTAACAGGGGCTACAGGGAAGCTCAAGGGGGACTTTTTACAAGGGGATGTACTGCTAGAACAAGGGAGAAGAGCTTTAAAGTGAAAGGGGGTAGGTTTAGATTGGATATTAGAAAGAAAATCTCTACTGGGAGGGTGGTGAGGCACTGAAACAGGTTGTCCAGAGAAATTATGGATACCCCATGCCCAGAAGTGTTCATAGTCAGGTTGGATGGGGCTCTGAGAAAGCTAGTCTAGTGGAAGGTGTCCCTGCCCAAGGCAGGGAGTTGAAACGAGATGATCTTTAACATCCCTTCTGATTCAGACCATTCTTTGATTCCATGATTTACAAAAAAGCAAAGGGGCATTATTATGCCTTCTTCAGTATCCCTGCATTATAAAAAGTAGGTTACTTACTGAGATTTTTTTTCCCATAGCTCATATGAAAACAATAACTGCTTGCTAGTGTTTAGCAGCTAAATTCTCATAGGGCTGTCTGTAACAAGCAAGTACCAGCCTTCATTATGTTATGCATCAATTGATGCAATTATATGTATTATCCTAGGTCAGTAGGCCTTGATCTGGTCTTCTATGTCATTCTTTCTCTAAACATCTGAAGGGCACTGTCATCTTACAGACCAGAACTGGAAGCCTTGCTCTTATAGTCTTTCATACTGGCATCAAAGCCAGAAGGAGAAAAAGGAGCCACTGTCATGCAGAACATAAAATACAGGGAAAGTAAAATGAGAAGGCAGGAGTTTGGGAAAAGTGCTGGATGGGCAGAGGAATGTGTGTAGGGAAGATTAGACTGGACCATGAAACCCTCTAAGGATGGAAGGCTTCTCTACCTACAGCCTCCTTAAAACCTCATTTGATGTCCAGAAGATTTTACATATTTTGGTATTGTGTAAGGTATTGGGCCAGCTGCTAGAGGTGACCAAAATAGAGATGGGACACACATAACTTGGGGACTGATAGCAACTGCATTCGCCTTAACCTATCAAGAAACTGTTGGATAAATCCTTCAATATTTTCCACCTGCCCCAGGAATGCATGTTACACGGGACCTTTGAGGCTGATGCTGCCAATCCTCTGGAAGGACTTTTTGCCCTGTCTTAACGTTTGCCACATTTCTTTTTAGCTCTAGTGTTAATAAAAAGTATGGCAATCAGTCCATAATGTGATAAAGGAGGGAAATATTTTTTTCTATTTTTATTTTTGACTGTACTTATTGCTGCAATATGTCAGCATGCTAATTCTGATGGCCCAAAAAGAAAAGACAATGGTCAACACCTGGAAGTTTTATGTAATTCTAGCATTAGATTATTACCTTTTACATTCAAATATCTATGAGCTATTTCTTTTAGGGTTCCACGAGAACAAATTTTGGTTAAAATCCCTGAGGAGGTGGGTCTTTCACCCACATTGGATAATTTGGCATGACTTTGGTCAGATTAGAACCAGCATTTGTACTGCAGCCATTTCAAAAGTGATACGGTGGAGCGAAGGTGGATATTCAGCTTACACCATGGCAATAGTCACTGTCAGCACCTCACTTTCACAGGCACCATATTTATTAGAGAATCTCTGCATTATTTGTTTTTTAATGCACCTCATTTAATTCTCTGATAGAGTCATGGAGGTAGAGATGCTGTTGCTCCTTTAAAGCGTTTAGAGTAGGTGGAGTTGATTACCTATGATCTCAGTCATGAGTTTCCTGCTCCATTCTGTATCCCTTAGGTTAAGAAATATAAAGGCTAGGTCCCAGATCTGAGATTCCCTTTTGATAGGAAACAACAGCAGCTGATCAACCCAAGCACGTACCTGGTGCATTTCCTTTCCCACTCCAAGTAAAACAGGGGAGAAGGGAACTGGGTGATTTGCTTGAAAACATTAGTGCAGAGCATCATACTGTGGCTAAATATTTGCTCGAAATTCTTGCCAGAAAATTTGCCTGAGCATTCTTCCTGTTTAATCGTTTTGCAACTCTTAAGAAGCATGAGCAACATGTATTGATGGGTACTGATGTTTCATTGCTAGTAGTTTTCTGTTTAATAGTATTTTTTTAAAACAGAAGGAACTGATGAATTTTAGCAGCTACTGCCTGAGGGTGCAGTCATGTGAGCAGGCAGACTCAGCTCTGGGTTGTGTCCTCTCCAAGGAATGCTTTACTGCAGGAAACCTTATTAGAAGTAGTGCAGAAAACAGTACTTTTCTAGCATTAGGTGGATGCTCTTCTGCTAAAGATTCTGCCTTTTGGATAAGACATAGAACTGAAGTTCTGAACTCTTTCATATTTTTATAAGTGTTCCCTGACTCTCTGCTGGGTGTATTGCTTGTGCTTTGTTTGGGCAATACCAAGTACTGTGATGAAGTGCAAGTAACTCAATGGGATTTATACGAGCTTATGAAGCGGAGAATAAACCCCATAGTTTGCACAGTAAATCAATTTGTAAAGTGCTTTGGGATCTTTCTGGATGAAAGGCCCTATATAAATGTAAGCCATGACCATTCATCATTATTGAATATGAAATAGAGATATACACTCTATCAAGCTAGAAGCAATAGGCTTGGGCTCATGATTGCTCACAGGACCCAATCAGTCATCAGATCACGACATAATGCAGCTAGAATAAAAAAAGAAAACCCACAGCAAATCATTTCAAGCAATGCAATTAATGGGCATCCAGTATAAATAGTGATCTCAGTCAGCAACACTGGGCTTTTCCTGAGCAGAGTTGATGCCAGAGTGTTAGCAAGGGACGGAAAGATTCCTCACCAGCAGTACACCATATAGAGCTATATCTAGATAAGCAAACATTGTATCTATGCTTTTCAGAATTGGCTTTCCATTTGGGAAATTAAACAGAAAATGGTTTTGCAAGAAAAGTGTTAGCTTTTGTTCAACAGTGAGCCACAGAGATGTTTATTTTTTGCATCAAGTTGTAGTCCAGGCACCTAGTGTTGTCATCTAAACTTGATTGTCAGATGTAGCATCTGTGGCTCTTGCAATGCAACATGCACATGCATGGCAGGGTATATAATCTGGTTTTGCTGCTTATCCTTGAAGATATCAACTGCTGTCATGTGCTCTGTTTTATGACAATTAAGTCAAATCGTAGGCTGCTCCAGTCCTTTGCTTCAAGAGCCAGGCAAACTGAGGGCTTTCTTCACTTGTGCTGGTGTTCTTTCTGTCTGTATATTTGCCTTCTGAGGCAAGGCAGTATTTTGTATGAACTTCCCCTCCTTCTCCTTTCTGTTGTGGTGATGTGTCTGTCTCAGAGTGCTGTGATGCCATGGATATAATATTATACTCTCATTTGCTGTTTGTTTGTTTGTCACATAAAAGAGATTGAGCTTTTATAAAATATGAGGGAAAGAGGTGAAAACGGAAATAAGAAATATGAGGAATCCCATTTCATAAAATCCATCTTACCACAGATCATCTTGTGAAGAACGGGAAATTCCCATCAGCTCTTCTACTGCTATGACCACCAAGCTGCAGCCTCAGATTATATATAGTCTATAGTGCCCTATATTGTCCCCTGCAGCTATCTTCATCTCCAGTACAGGCTTGAAGCCTAAGTGCTGCTAAGACATAAGACAAAAAGTGTGTGTAATTTTTGCAAGAAGTGTGGGTTAGAATCCATGTGGTTAGAGAGCAGCTCTGCAGTAAAGGACCTGGGGGTTCAGGTACACATGCTGAAGATCAATCAGCAGTGTGACTTTGGGGTAGTGAAAGCTGAGCACATACTGGGTTGCATTAATGGGATTTTATCCAGAAACTCAAGGAGTGATTATTCCCCTTTATTCAGCAATCACAGGACTGTGCCTGTAGTCCTGTCTTCATTTCTGGGCTTCTTAGTATAGGTAAGATGTTGACAAAGCAGAGCAAGTCCAGCCAGCAATGAGAAAGGTGGTTAAAGGACTGAAGGACATGAGATAAAATGAGAGACTGGAAGACCTGAGTTTATTCAGCAAGGAAAAAAAAGCTAAAAGAGATCTAATTGTAGTCGTCAACTCCCTAATGGATAGTTAAAGAAAAGACAGAGTCCCAGAGTAAGAATGAGAGGCAATGAATACAACCTGCACCAGGGGAGTTATGATAGCTCTAAGGAGTTCTTCATAATGGGAGTGGTTACAGGGAGGCTGTCTTCTTGAGAAGAGACTCACAATTTCCTTGAGCAGTCTGATGTAAGTCTGAAGCTGGGCCTACTTTGAGCAGGAGTTTGGATCAGAAGACCTCTAGGGTTCCTTTCCAATCCTAATTTTGTGATTCTAAGTGTGATTTATAAGACAACTACACTAAATTATGCAGTGAGCTAATTTGGAACATGGCAGAGCAGACTAAAGCTAGTTCTTTGCTTTAGCCAGAGAAGTGGACAAGGAGCTGAGTGATGTATATGAGTTTTGGCTCTTTAGCCTTCTCCTGAACTGAATCAGGAGAATATCCTGAAGAAAAGACTCCCTGAAGTCAATACATGCTTTATTTGGTATTATACAATGCTTTTCTTGATGGGTGGTTGCATGTGTATGAGCTGCCCTCATACACCTAGCTAATGATGAGTTTCAGTGGCATTAATTAGAACTAGAGGGGACAAGTGTGACCCTGTGAATTTATTTGTGCTTGATAACTACTTTAGAGAACTAAGTAGCATAAATGAGGGGTCATAATCAGAGATTTAAATCCCTGTTCTGTAAAACGCCCTACTGAACAGAGAATGCCATGGAAGTTAGGCTTGCAGTCAGACATTCTTTAATGTCTTCTTGATTGTTTTTGTGCTGCTTTATTCTGTCAGAGGGAGTATCAGAGTACCATAATCTTTCTTCAGTTCTGCTGACTGAGAGAGCTTTTGAAAACAGAAATCCTGAAGGAGTTCCTGTAGTTAGTGCTAAGTTTCAGGTAGTATAAGAAATACATTTGTACTCTCTCTTTGTGAGTCTGCTTCCAAAGTTTGCTTAATTTTACTCATTTTTTGCTTTCTATTTTTGAAATAGTCTGGGTAGGACTTGGTCTTTTGCAAGCTGTGGCCAGCAGAACATCCTCTGTCCTGGGATATTTGAAGCAGGCATAGGGAAAACTTCCCTAGGGAGCCTATGCTGCAATGAAAAACATTGCCCATGGATACAATGGAAGTTCAGTCCTTGGAAGTTTCCAAGACTCACTTAGACAAAGGCACAGCTGGCAAATTCTAGTGATGATAGATGTCCACTTCATGACTGGTCCCCCAAAGCTTCCCTGCAAATGATTTGATGAGGTCACTGCATCATGATTATTTCTTCCCTCTCAAGACCCCAGTTCTCCCAGGAAGAGCAGATATGTTCATAGGGTAGCTAGATGTCTTACATCAAACAATGCTGCAAGGACCACTTCATCTGAGACAAGTGGCCTGTGCTGCACCTTGGGACTGGCCTGGGTTTGCTGGAGAAGGTGTGGTGTGAAGGTGCTTTGGGTGCTGTATCTGTTTTCTTTTGGGAAACTGCTGGCTTGCTGCATCTCCACATCAGTTTGCCTCCATGTTCTTGCTCTGTGTATCAGAGGCATGGAGCCAGCAGCATCCTTAGGAACTGCTACAGAAGTCAATGTGTGTTTCTTGTAACCTTGCACAGCTCAGCCCTTTCTTCTGCTTCCCTCTGGAGCTTTTGGCCTCAAGCTTAGAACCACCCTGGGAAGATCAAACTGTAGTGGGGTGCAATAATCCATTGTCTCCTGGAGATCAAGAAGAATATGAAGGACCTGTAGTTCCAGCCCAACAGACAGTTGATGACACTTGCAGCACTGTCTGTCCCTGCTGCACTGAAAATACAATGTTTAATGGGAAGACTAAGGCCTGTTTGAGACAACTAATTAAGCTGATAGATGACCTCTACATCTGCTTAGTGAAATCAGTGTTTGTTCCACTACAACATCCTCGTCTGAGTGTGAGAGCAGCTCCTGACATTTTGGCTGCTGAAGGTAGAGAACTGGTTTAAAATGGGATTTTGGTTGAATTGGTAAACCCTTTTCATATATACAAGTGTTTGTGTATTATTTTCAAGACTTCACTGCTAGGTTTATATGGATGAAAAAGTTTCACAAGTCATTGCCTGGATTATCAAAAATTAATTGTTAGGGTGAGTTTCACTGCAGTGGTGTATTACTAAGGCTGCAAATAGACATGTTCTCCTGCTCTTCTTGGGTTTGATAGACAAAACCATGGAGACTGGCTGACCTCATGTTGTTGGATCAAACAGAGAATATGAGACCAATTACCGTATCACAGACCTATTCCGTTTTGGTTTTGTACGTTTCCACGTTGTTCCGTCACACAGCTGCCCCTCAGGATATGCCAACCCTTTCCAGGAGGAAGCATGATGGCTCTGCAGGGCCACACACTCGTGTGCAGTAGCTGTGCACTTGCTGGCTGAGTGCTCACCCAGGTTTCACACTAGGATCTCTGGAGGAACAGCCCAGAGTTCTTGTTGCACCAACTTGAAAATATCTTTTAAAAAATTGGTTTCCACTGCACCATGCAAGATCTTCCCAGACTCTCCTGAGGCTGTGTGCACAAGTTCTCTCTGTGTGCCTATGTACCAAGTGAGTCCAAGTGTGCTTCCTCTTCAGCCCGTCCTGGCCTATGACTGAGCTGTGGGACAGCACATATGCAAGTGCTCTTCTGCTTGTGACTGCACTGCTTATTGCAAGAACATTCAAAGGAAGGAGATGGAAATGTGATTGACTGATTTAACTGAACAGTGCAGTGAGGACTGAAAGTTTGTCAGGCTTAAGGTCGTCTTCTTTTTAAAAGAGGAATAAATTCAAGCATTGGTGAGCAATGGCAATAAAACCCAAACACAAATTTGTGCAAATATTGACAGGATTATGTTTCAGGATACACAGACATTGAGACTTAGAGGCAGCAAAACAGTCAGCCCTCGAAATTATGCTGTGCATGAAGACTATGGAGATGTTAAATGCTGACATGAACAGGCCTTCTTTAACATGTTATGGCCACAGGATTTGGTTCAGGTTGTTTGGGGTGATCCTGTTGTGCTATGTAACTATATGTGCCTTTTTTCCAGAACTTGCCATGAGTGATGGTAAGGCCTGCTCTTGGTGTTGTGTGAGCTTTCAGCCTCATTACCTGTAGAAGAGGTAGATATACCTGATCTGTTAATTTCTGCTCTGTCCCTGTGAGATCATATCTATTGCAGGTATGTCCAACTGAAAATTGTAATTATGGTTATACAAAGGAGGGCCAAACATATTGCAGTATGGGTCTACATGGATATCTCAGAACATCCTACGTTAACCCAATTTCCAGGGGCCCTATGCAGTTGTGGAAGTTTTCTAAAATTTGTGTTTCCACTATCAAATTCATCTGACTTTTAAAATAACTGAATTTTCCTGTAATGTTGTCACAAGAGGGCAGAATCGGGGTTTGTACATGCAGTAACATTTAGCACAACTGAACAAATTGCTGTGTGTCAGCTGAGCTGTGGTAACAGCTGTGTGCACAACTAGCCTGCAGCAGACATGGGGTAATTCCACTTGATGCTGTCTTCTCCTAGGTTAAGTCAAATGACCTAGCATTTATCACATGCCAGAAGCATGCACATGCTCAATTATGAAGCTAGGATTGTATGCCACAACTTCTTAAGGCTCACTAATTTAATCCTCTATTTGAGCCCTAAAGGCTGTTTATGTGCCTTGAATGGGTATCTTCCCTATTTTTATAAAGCTAAACTGCACTGGCAGTCAGAGTAGCATAGTCTGCTGTTTGGAATGCTCCAAAGAATCTGCAGCTCATTTCCTTACAAAAGGCTAGTTTTGGAAACTTAGGACTGTGTGAGTAGCCCTGTCCCAAGCAAGGTTACCTTCACCTACTGATATTTTCCCAGCATGAACTACTTCCATACCCATGGCTGAATCTTTACTAGCAGGTGGCACAGCTATAGAAGGTTCTGCATGTACTATTTTTCTGTTGATCTGCTTGAAACTACAAATGAAAGGAAAAACAAATAAAAAAAAGACTAAGTTCACAAGTAAACTGAGCCATCCAGGTTCCTGAATGAACCACGTCATAACTGATCAAATAAATTCTTCCCAAATTAGCATCTCTTTTAGTTTGTTAAGCAGAACCTGTAAGACTCTCATATTAGTTTCTTCTACAGTGCTACACACAGCTACATCTGCAATCGCCCTTCCTCAGGAAGCATCTCTAAGGAGATTACATCACATCCACTATGCAATGGCGAGGGACACTCAAATAGAGGTGACTTGTTGGTGGGATTTGTAGTCTCTGGGAACAGTGCCACTGGACAGAAGAGGACTGTGTGAAGGATCCTGTAGAAAATTAGGAGTTTGTCTTGTGAGCAAATTGCTCTCATTCAGGCCAAGTTTAGGTGACCTCAGTCTGAATCATGGATATTGTTCCTCCTGTTTTCCCTTTTTCCCAGCTGCTGCTGAACACTTGAGATGGCACTGGCTTGTTATCTGCTCCTCGTTGTGGGTACAGAAGAACCTGTGCTCTGTGTGTGAGCATGCATGTGTGTGTCTGGCTGCCTGTCATTACAGCACTAATGGAAATACTGCACGGATCACAACTCTCAATTAGCTCCTCGGGAGATTGCTGTGACAGCCAGTTACCGAACAGCAAGGCCTGAAGGAATGAATTAATTTGTAGTACACGGCAGTTAGAGTCACAGTGTTAGCAATGGAATAAGACAGCAATAGACCCTGATTAAACTGCAGCTGCATGGTGCAAGAGACAGTTACCTGGGGGACTGTTACCTGTTACCTTTCTTTTTTTGTCTACCACTCCTCCTGGGGTTAGAAAAGATCTTGGACCATGAATGAATGAATTTAGAGCTTAGTTCAGTTCTTGGAATCACTGTCTGTCTGCCTGAGGCTGTTTGGCAGCAGGCAATGGGCTTTCATTCAACACGGACAAGGGCATGCTGCTCTCCTCCTGGCCTGGAGCCAGGCTACAGCCACTAAGTGAACGGTGTTCAGGGGAGGTAACCCGATCTTTCTGTCCCCTTCAGACAACAGCTCTCTTCCTTATTAGTTCAGGTAATCATGTATCACAGAGGGTGTCCTAAGGTGGCTGCACCAGGGGATGCTGGTGTTTTGCCTTTGCAATGATGCATTTATACACAGACACAGAAGAGCAAAATATGCTTGATAAGTCAGTCCTGGGGATCTTTACAGACAGTGTGAAGTTTCCAGGGCTTCTGCCCACAAAGAGCCACAAGTTCCCTGTACTCTGGTACCACACTGTTTGAAGATTTGCAGTCTCTATTTCTGTCACTCACAAAGATAAGTATTGGCTTTTATCAATTATGCAATCACTTTTTCTTAAAACTTGTTTTTTAGAGAAAAATTTTTAGAGAAAAATTTCAAACATATTTTATAGAGATGGCTTATTTCTGTGCAGAAAGGATTTGGCACAGTGGGACACCATCCGTTCTTTACCCTTCATCAAACACCCATTGAAAAGCCATGTGAAGCCAATGTAGTTTTGCACATGGTACTTGTTTTAACTGGGTCAGATCTGACCCTCTAAACTGTGTAACATGCAGTGCTGGGAAGGAGTAAGGTGAAAATAAAGGAATGTTCACAGAGGAGACCTTGTGGAAGGTAAGAAACATTAAAAGAAAGTTGCTTATGAAACTGTTTTGCTTTGGTAGGCTAAGTTCTTCATGTTCTGAAAAGAAAGATTTCTGCATGGAGAGGGAAAGAGAAGTAATTAACTGACAATGCAACCCTTAAAGGTAGTTGTCCTCTGTTTATCTGTAAAAGGACATGGAAGCAGCACCAGCCAAGTCTTTTTATGCCATCCTGGTTTTTAAGCACAAGAAATCTTTTGTTTTGATCGAATTCTCAAGAATAATTCAGTCTGTGGTCCCTGCACTGCCAACCAACAAATGGAGCAGTTAACATTACCTTTGTTAATAGAAGGTAGGAAATCAAGCCCAAGTTCCTCTCAGCACTGGTGTCCTTGTAACTTGCAAGTCAGCAAAGTGGTTGTAAACAGGTTTGCAGCTCTGGCAGTGCTCCTCCCGTGGGCAGTATTGCATTGGTGTGCTTTTATTTTCCTTCATTTTGAGTGCAAACCAAAGTCCGAGCAGTCGATCTTTCCCTCTTTGCAGCCTGTGGCACTTCTTTGATCTTTGTGTCTGCTGTTTGTATGAAGCGTGTCCCTTGCTGCACATTCTGGCCAGTAAGTGGTGCTCCCCCCTTCCTTCCTGCAGCTCCCTTCTTTGTGCAGAGCTGAGAGTGCTCTCATGCATTGCTGGTGCTTTCAGGTGTGTCTTACCCAGACGGTATGTCATGCTTTAATGTAGTGTATTGACACAGTAACGGTATTTCTTAATGGGAGTCCCAATGGTGTGTTTTTAATGACACTTCTTGGCATTATCCCATTGTCCGTTTACTGCTACAGAGGTCCTTGAATAGGTTCCTCCGATGCAGTCCACCAGACGAGATGCATCTCAACTGAGTTTATGTGGGTAGCATTGAATGCAAAGAGAACATCTGTGTGGCTGGCATGGCTGGAAAGAGACTAGAAATACTGGGAAAATGAGACCTTGTGATTTGGTATCCACACATCCATGCAGTTTTTAGATCCACACATCCCAGTACCGCATTCTTGCCAGCTGAAGAAACATGTTTCTCTGCAAGGCTGTGTGATTCAGCTGGTAGCTGGGATGTGCCTTCTCCACATGTGCCCTTTAAAGACAGGATCTTTTCAGTAACATTATTCCACAATGAACTTGGATGAACTCGGTTGTGATTTTTCCATGCTTGATCACTATTGTCCTGGGTTTTTTGCCTGGATATAAAATTCTAACATGCTGACCTGGTACATGTATGGTTTGTTCTTCTATGTAAAAAACCATGACACCAGGACCAAGGCAGAAGTAGTTTATCCTTAAGTGGTGGTACAGTTTTTGGAAGTAGCAAATAGCTACCCAAATAGTTATGTTGTGGAGACAGGGAGTAAGACATATCTGAAGAATAGGGAGGAAGAAATGGACTAAAAGAGAGAAGCAAAGAAGATGGGAGTACAGAAAGAGAGGAAAATTGAAAAATAAAAAAAAAAAAAGAGAAGTGACTAAAGCAAGAGAAGAGAGAGGGAGATTCTCCCCTGATTAGAATTCATGAACTCCATTCTTACATTAAGTCTATATATGACACCTGGCCTTTAATGTGAAGCTGCCTACGAGCATTAAAAATTAAAAGCAGAAGGTAGGATCCATCCATCTCGGGCAGCGCTGCTCCCCTCCTATCTGAGCTCTGCACAAAGCTATTACACATTGATAAATTATTTTGGGTAATAGCTGAGATATTACATTGTTTCTGAGTGAAGGTAAAATCTCTCCATGACATGGGCATTTATCAGGAGCGCATTTCATCCTATTTATTATGGCCAAGACGAGATCCAGGCTGCGGGCAGAGCTGGCACGTCGTGCTGATCACCTCCCCCATCGCCTCCCTTCCCTCTGTCACTTAGATGATGGGATATTGATGGAGCTCATGACAAGTTAATTATTAACTAAAGATATGCAGTTCACCTTTGCCAGGGGAGGGGGCATAGAAGAGAGCAACGATAGTTCTTAAAAAAATAAATATATCCATTGTATCTTAGGATTCCTTTCTCCACCTTCCTCTCCCTTCTACCTTTACAGCCCCCCAAATTAATCAGATATGTTATATGAATACCAGTATTGTCTAAAAGGCCAATAGAAATGGAAGAAGTTCTAAGAACCTTTAGTTTTCTTCAAAAAAGTTTACACAAAACTTTTTATCCATTGAATTCGTGTTGGAAATAACTAGGGAGAAATTTTTGTTGTCCACTGAGTAATGGTGATTTCTCTCACTCTTGAGAGGACCAGAAAGCAGAGGCATGGAATTTTGATTCTGTCCAATAAATGAATGCATTCTTTCTTTATAAGGAAGAGATGTCTTGACACCATCTGAATATTTCAGCTACTCCCTTGCACTGAGTGCTGGATGCTCCCCCAAAGGCTGGCTGGTTGTGCAGGAAGGCAGTGGTTGTGAAGATAATGCCTGCTTGCATGCTCATCCCAGCTCCCAGGCTGAACAGAATGAGTTTGCCAGCACATGAAGGACAGTTGCTCAGTTGATTGGTTCTGATTCTACAGTTTGTTGGCTAGGTTGGAGCCAAGGCAGTAAAAGGCAGTCAGGTGCCAGAGATAACTAGTACACCATTTTACACTCAGCTGCTTCTGGTTTGTCCATAAAGCATCTTAATAATATTTTGTTCAGTTAGTTCTAGAAGAAAGGAGCCATGGCTGTAAACCACCATGGCAGTGATCATTTAGAAAATAACCACAAGGCAAAATAAAACAGTCTGTGAAAGGAATCATTCCCTCCATATGATCACTTAGCAAGACCTGCCAAGTAAGTTTTCACCACTTAAGAGTCCTTCAGGAGAAAATTAATGTCTGTTTGTTTTTTCAAAACCCAAGCTGCTCTAGATGCCAGTCTAAACTACAGGAACACCAAATTTCATGAAGGTTGGATTTTAACTATACAGCTCATTTAGGACCCATCTAATTCCCTTCCTTAAAGACAACATAAGAACTTCTGCATTGGAAAAAAAGAAAAAGATTATTTTTCTTGTTGTCTTCCTATGAGCTGTGGTAGGGGATGCAAGATCATTGCCTTTGTGTCTGCAACAAACTGGTCTCTCCAGATTAAAGTTTACATACTTTCTTCATGCTGTTCTACTTGAAGTGTTCAAAAACTTGTGAAAGCTACTGTGTGGTCTCTATTCTTTTGGTGTAAAACATATACGCCTGTGAAGGAGCACTGATCAGGGTGAAGGAAAGCCAGTACCATTCTTTGAAATCCACCAGTTCTGTTCCCTTGGATTAGTACCTTATACAGAAATTTTAGGAGAAGATATTTTGTTTTACTGATTTTTGGCTTATCCTGTGAAATCTGATGTTTTGGTTCTGGGCTAATCCTGAAAGTTCCTTTTAAAAAATTAAATTATTTAAATATATGTCATTTCCTATTCTACAGCTGTGAGGACTCTCTCTTTGAAAATACAGATATATAATCATTTGCCTCAAAATGGGAAGTTTTAAGTACATTTAAGCAGATTGATTTGGATTTTCAGGTGTAACTCTTCCTCTTTGAGACTATGCTAAATACACATGCATTGAAATTGCTGCATAAAAAAGCAAAACTTTCAACTTTCATTTGCTTCATATACTTTGGCTTTTTGAAATCTATGAAACTCTAGCTGCTTGCTATCAAAGGTGTGAGAAAGAGAGATGGGATTGGGCTCCCATGTACAGATAAAGTGAGTGCTGTCTGAAACGTGGGGGGTAGATTAGCTGTCTGGTTTCTGAGTAAGAAACTGCCCATCACTGCAGTAAGGCTAATCTCCCTGTCCTTGTCTGGTCATAGTGATCAGTTTGCCCTCTACTTAATATAATAAGATATATAATAAAAATGTATTAACAACTGTGAACCACCCTCATCCCCCCTCCAAAACCCCCTGGGATCCTCCAAGGTTAGAGGATGTGCAGTATACTCACCTCAAAGTAAATTCACGGTCATTATCTTCACCTTTTATTGCACACCTTGTCCTTGTCTGTTGCCTCTCTTGCAGCTGCTTTTTACTCTGGGCCTTGGTCTGTAGTGCCTGCCTGTGCAATGTAGCTGTGTTGACATCACTGGCAAAATATTAATGGTGTAATACCTGTTGGTCCCATTTATCTTCCAAAGATACCTTTCTGGTGAGCTTTGTGAGAACCACATCAGGCTGTGAACTTGTAAATATGTGTTCAGGGGGTCTGGGCTCATATGCTGTCTATAACTCCTCCAAGGCAGAGGCTCCATCACTGTTTCCAAGCAACATGCCCACCTGCTGGTTTTGGTAATGACAAAGCTTATAGATTTTTTTCTAGTTTTTCTACTTTACCTAGACTTTCCTCCTAGACATCTCATAACTCAAGCTGTAATTTCTTATTCAAAGAATGCCTCTCACACTAACATAGGTAATAGCAGGAGTTCAGTGCTCCCATGTTGTTCATTAACACACAGTTCTGTATTTGTATGAATAAGGAGGTGATGGAGAAGGGGCTCTGCTTGAACTTGGAAATCAAAACATTGAAAGCCCATACGAAGAAGCCTTGTATTGAGAGACAATAGTATGAATACATTTTTGTTAAGGTCCAAAGTTCCTATCCATAATATTAATATTTTCTGGCAAAAAGATGGTGAGGCATGGTTATATTACCTGCTGGCTCCTGAAATATAAGAGAAATCTGAGAAATCAAAGAGAAATTAAATATAAGTTTATACAAGCTTTACTGGACCTAGCTCAGTTTTGAATGTAACTCAGTGTGATTTTGTGAATCTTTACCTAGGAGAGTGTGTTTGGTCTGGCAGGATGGGAAATGTCACAGAGCAGAGAGTAGCAGCAAATCAGACAGACCAAGACTCATCAGAACAGAGTTCCTTCACAAGAGCTAGAACTGCATGTGCAGTTTACTCAGTGCTGTGTCCTGTTGTATGTGATGGAGTTTTCCCTGAGTGTGAGCTGTCGGGCAGGCAGCCTACTTGTTCCACAAGGCTTTATGGCTGTGCTGCCCTAGATAGGAGGTCATGTGCTGCTGTGGTGTGCCAGACCTGGTACCCTTTGCTAACCTGGTTCCTTGTCTTTTGTTGTGACTGTTGCAAAATCAGTTGAGAAAGCGCAAGGACTCAGGCAGGTGGAAAGTTAAGGAGCAGCTGGACTGTAAGTTCACATCTACTGAGACTGTATATCAGAAATTGTGCAGGGGCTCAGTTACATAGGTCTACATCTATCCTTGGACCTGCTTTACATTTTTAAATTGTGTCAAGCTCCTGGCATTAATAGCAACTGAGGTGAAGATTGCACAAATTATTTGCGTTTAGAAATATTAGTCATCTTTTTATTGCAGCTAATATCCCTTTCTTCCTTTTATACTCTAGTTTAGACTAATGGAAATAACAACCCAACTCCCAGCTTTTCTTTTCCTGTTCTTTGTTCCTCAATATCCTCAGCAATTTGTACTTCATGTTTCTTACTCACGAGGGAAGATAGCAGAAATCTAGCTGATCTGTCTTCTTTGGCATCCTTTATACTTTTTCTTTTGTATTCCCTGAAATGACTGGCAAAACCTCTTCATCTTTCAAATCTTTTCTTGTGATCCACTTCCATATTTTGATGTTTTTAGCAAAATAACTGATTCTGATGTCAGTAAGAAACTTGATACTTGTTAGTATTTATTTGTATTACAATTTTATATTAAAAGCATATTTAAAGATTATTTTTTCCTGAAGTCATCTACTCTTGCTTCTGGCGAGTCTGTCAGTGCATGCCACCTTCTTTCTGCCACTTGTTTCAGTCTGGCATGTTGTACCTCAACTGAGCCTTTGCATGAATTTAAGTGGTAAACTGAACAGTGAGACCCTGTGCTTGAGAGAGTTGTGGTGGCTTTGAGTGGTACCATAAAATAAATCATTCCTACTGATGATGTGGTCTAGGCCAGACCTGGTTCTGCCTTCCAAACATGGCAAGCACACAGTGAAACGCGATGTACCACTGTGCTCATTCTGTACACCTGCAAGCATTGGGACCCCCCATGCCCCCCACCTTCTCCCCTCCATAGCATAAATGGAGGATCATGTTCCATATGCTCCCAGGTCAACCCTCAGAAACAGTTTAAGCAGCTTGGAGAAACACACAACAACTTAAAGAGTTAACCCTACAGTAATTGGGAGGGAGAGGGGGGAAACAGTGTAATGGAGGGGTGAAGAGTTTCCATAAACCCATTGCCTCAGCTCAGAGAACCTGCTAAGGGGCAGTGGTCAGAGAGAAACAGAAGGAGAGAGAGAGATATCAAGTGTAGTAATCAGAATGAAAAATGGAGCTCCGGTTACTTTAAACAAGAGCTAATTTATCACGGGAACGAGTGGATAAGTAGCTGAGTTTCAGGCGTTCAGTAAGTTCCCCGTTCTGCTCCAAAAATTATTCCACCCCTGTCTCCATGCTCCCATAAATCATCCCCTTCTTCACTTCTGCTCCGATTACCAATTACTCCTGCCTACGACACGCTTTCCCCTGCCCGACACAATCTGATGGGCCCCTGCCTTTTAATTTTACAAATGCTTTTTCCTTCTTGCTTCTCAGCTCCCTGTTCCTACTCCTCCCCTCCCCAGTTTCTCTCTGTATCTTTGTTTCCCCTTTCTCTTCTCATCTACTTTTTTTTTTTTTTTAATTTGAAGAAAGGGAGGGCAGTAATGTTTTCTGGCACCTCCCCCCATGAGGTTGACTGAGCTGAAGGAGAGGAATAGAAATTAATTATTTTCCCAAACCTGAACCCTCTTTGGGTTTGTGAGTCTTCTCCCTAAGCACATGATGAATTCTAGACCCAGTACAGCTGTATCAAAGGTGAAAGTCTTGTTCTTGAAAGAATATGTTGCTTTTTGTTGAGTCTTTGAAGAAAAATATAGGGTTTTTTCCTTTTTTCCCTTTTCTTTATTGTACACAGAACTTTTTGCAGAACGGAGATATTTCATGAGCTGCACAGCTGCAGGCAGAAGAATTTTAATTTATATTGTATTGTGTAATTTTTCTGTGTATGCTTCACCACTGCTAATATTTACACTGGAGTACTTCTAGCTAGATATCATACAAATCCAGAAGGACTGACCTGTACCAAAACCCTGATAATTTAGAAAAGGCTCACACAAGAAACTTTTGTTAGCTTCAATGACTTCATAAATGAAATCAACTTAAACCAAGGTTGTACTAATTAGCAAATATCTACTTTAGGAGCATGTGTTATAATAGAAAGGTGTAGCTATATCCATAAAGATACAGCTACACCTTTCTATTATAAAATCATTGATGCTGCTAATGAATGGTAATCCAGTGTATCATAAGTCTGGTATATTATTCAGATGCTGCATACATGTGCACTTGGGTTGCACTTATAAAAATCCTAGAAACGGATTTTAAACATCAAAGAACTGGCATACAATAATGTACTGTTTTGCTTCTATACATTTTCTTTTCACAGCATAAATTACTTCTGAATGTTTGTACAGGCTACCATTAGAGTGTTTGAAATCACTGTACATCACATTTATGCGTTCAGCACAGACTCAACAGTTCTGTTTGATTGTAGCAAAAGAGTTTCTGGATGCTTCATTAATTGAGACTTAAATAGCCTATGTTCAGGAGGGCTAACTAGCATGAATCTAGCAGATGCTGGCAGCTGCTAAGTTGAAAGAGCCATCCCACCTGAAGGGAAATGTTTATACAGGTCATCAGTCTGGCCTAATGTGCACAGAACTGTTATTTCCACCTGTAAGACATTCAATGAAATTGCCATGAAACTTACTGAGTCTGAAAAGAGAAAATTCCCTTGCCCTGCTGAGAGCAGGGTAGGCAAAGTGACAGCTCTGCTGCAGCGAAAGTGGATGTCCAGAGCTGATTTTTGTGCAGGATAATGGATGGAGGAGATGGATTACCAAGTGATAAATCACACAAAGGAATTGGCTGGTGCCAGAACCCATGAGCAAGAAAATAGCTGGCACGCTCTGCAGTGGGTATTACCATCTCCATCTAAGGAGCCACAGCCTTTATGCATAAACAGTAAGACAAAACAGGAGTTAATTATGGTGCAGCTTCTTGACATAAGGCTTGTACAGCAAAACAAGAATGGCAAAGGGAATACATCAGTTCATGTTTATTGGACAGTTTATCTTGTTCTCTTCAGGGAAAGAGTTGGGGAAATCCTCTCTGTTCTCATTTCCCCCTTTTATTCTCATTTTGTCTTTATTCACATTCTTTAAAGCCGTAAGTGTTATTTTCTGACCAAGGAGTATTGCAGGAATCTTTCAATAAGGAAATAGAGGAGTTAACTGAGCATGACTCAAGTCATTCCTATGCCACATGATACATATGTAGTCCCTCTGTCCTGTCAGGGAAAGAATGGTTGCTGGCATTCACTACATAGCTCAGTAATCAATAATAGTGCTCCACATCACCCTAAAGACCAGTGATACTCTGAGCTCAGTATATTCTAGAATGGGAAATCCATGCATAAAAAAGAGGTACTTGGAGATGGTGGAAATTTGGTTTCATCTTACAGCATCTTCCTGTGATCCAAAAGACAATATTATGTTGTGTACTTACAGTGCACCCAAAAAGTGTGCAGAGGTGCACTTTCCATGTGAAATCTTTTTCATTTAAGAGCAATACAAGGTAATTCTTAATTCTTCTATTGATTATGCACATGAAAACAGAGCCAAAAAATCACCATGCTTCTGATGAGCAGGGAAAGTTGCTGGCTCAAGGTCAAGACTTGTCAGGATGAAGTGTGTTCTGTTTACCTGTCTTTAATAATAATACTTTATTATCATTAGAAGCATAATGGAGAAAGAGATTGTTGATATTGTTATCTAAAAAGCTGACTTTGCTCAAGATAGAAGAATCACAGAATCACAGACTGGGTAAGATTGGAAGGGACCACAGGGGGTCATCTGATCCAACCTCCCTGTTCAAGCAGGGTCATCCTAGAGCACATGGCACAGGATTTTATCCAGACATTTCTTTAATATCTCTGGTGAGGGAGACTCCACAATCTCTCTGGACAACCTGTTCCAGTGCATAGCCACCCACACAGTAAAGAAATTCTTCTTCATATTTTCAGGTGGAATTTCCTGTACATCAGTTTCTTCCTGTTTCCTCTTGTCCTGTTCCTTGGTGCCACCAAGAAGAGCCTGGCTCCATCCTCTTGGCATCCTCCTTTCAGATACTTAGAGAGACATTGATGAGACCCCTTTCAGTTGTTTCTTCTTGAGGTGTTAACAGGTCCAGCTACCTCAGCATTTCCTTGTAAGAGAGATGCTTCTCTCTCTTAAGCATCTTTGTTGCCCTCCCCTGGACCTGCTCCACATCTCTCGTGTACTGAGGAGCCCAGACCTGGACACAGCACTCCAGCTGTGGCCTCACCAGGGCTGAGCAGAGGGATAGGATCACCTCCCTCAACCTGCTGGCAATGCTCTTCCTAATGCACCCCAGGATATTGTCAGGTGTCCAGTACTGGGCTGGCATCACAGTGGAAACTGTACTAAAGTAAATTGAATTATTCCTGACTTGGAAGTATCCTAGTGCACATGGCCTGTGTAAGCATGAAGATGACAATGGTGATCCTCTTTTCATAGAACTGTGGCAGAAATATGTTGGCAAAGAATCAAAAGGGGAAGATACACAAATGGCACTTGTGCAAGGTGTTTCCAACATGTCAAATTTCCTGAAATGTGCAGCAAAAGTGGAGCTTATGCAGCTCTCTAGGAGGTGCTAGAAGTCACCAAAGAGTTAATGAGAGCAGGTCTTTGAACTCCTCTTTTCAGGATAATAGTCCTTCAAACTAATTTTTTCAGGACAATAGTCCAGGGACACGAAAACTTAAAAGTTTTGGATATAATATCTAAAGCCTTGGTGACTCGATACTTTTCAGTAATTGTTGCCTGACACTGTTGTTTTTAATAATGTAAAACATTTGACCGAATCTTGACAAAGTCATCCATTACACATGGAATTAGCCCATAAGTTGTTTCATGACTTGTAGAACAAGTGAGATTCACTCTACTCAGGCATATGGGCACTGTGTTAACATCTGACACACCAGAGGGCCCTCACCACCACATGTCTCTTTTAGACAAAGATTCTTGAAGCTTTACCTATACATTTTGAACATATTTTTAAAAGGTAGTTTGATAGTAGATTAATCTTCCAGCTGGCTCCTCCCAAGGACCTGGCATGTACTGAACATTGACATGACAGATCCACTACCTTGCTCTGCTCATTGTTGATAACTCTGTGTGTGATTTAATGTTCAGAGTTTTCCCCAGAAATCCTTACTATTTCATAGCAGTCTCATCCTAGAGAGAGAGAGTGACCTTAGTTTGCCTTGAATCAAGCATTCTTAAACTCATGTTTATTAGATGCTCTGACAGGTACACTGTTTTATGGCCTTATGAAATCTGCCATGGAAAGAACTTTTAAAGGGGTTCTTTTTTTGTTGTTATGAAAATTTGGCTGCTAGAAATCTCTGTTTCCTTCCTGCAGCTTGTGTTTTTCTGACACAGTATCAAGGCAGTAAACATGCTTTAAACAAGGCCTTGTGTCCAGGCAGAGACAGACAGTAGTGTTGTCAGTCTGAAACCTGGTAGAGGTTTCTAAGACTGCAGTAAGAGACAGCTGGGTTTGTTTGGACTGTCTCCCACCTCATCTCACCTTCCTTTGGACCTGATAGGGAGCTTTCCCAGGGTCCCCATATACAAGAAGCAAGGGCACTGCATTCTCTATATCAACTCTCAACCCTCCTTTTGTGTGACACTAGCTGTCCACTCCCCACTTCAAAATGTACTGACTCAGCTGGTTGGGAGCAAGAGCAAATCTGAGAGTTTCACTCATTCAATTTGAAGTGGAATATTTTTTTGAAACCTAGATTTGATGTGGTGTCATAGATGTGCCTAGGGCTTCCTCTGCAGAGCAACTGTGGCAGAAGCAATGACCATTTCGCTTCTCCTGGCTTCCTGTTCTCAGTCACCTTCCAGTGAGAATACTTTGCTCAAAGTCCTAGACAGAAGATTTGTCCCTCCCACCTCAGCTGGGTGAGTGTTTATGTATCAAGAAGGGGGCTGAGAACTTTCTATTTGTTCCGTAGGTGACTGAATGTTTATGATACCATCACTGTGAGAATGGGCCCTTCCCATATCAAGAGATCTTCAGGCTAATACTACCTGCCACATCCATTTTGTCTTGAAAACAAATCTCACTGAAGAAGGTTATCATGGAGCTCCTTAACCGATCCCCTCATATGTCCATCACAAGAAAAACCAATTAGGCTTTACTGCCTGCTTACCTAACCATCACTTAGGAAAAAAAGGAGCTGACAGGATTAGAGATACACTGGGATAGAGGAAAATGGCTCTATTTCAGAATCCTTATCCTTACCTAGAAAAATGCCCCTTTTAGTTCTTTTGGTTTTCAGTGTCAATATAACTGTAAAGGGACAGGAGTCAGCACTGGATCTGCCTAAGCATAGTTTGAATGACTGATCTAATGCATTCAGTCCCTTCCTACACCAACACTTACCTGACATTTTCTAATTATCTAACATTATATTTTCCAGTTAATACTGTATACTTACTAATTTTCTGCAATGAATTTATTTAAAGAAGCCCATTTTACTCCCCCAGAAGAAGTGGAGTTTATGTGTGCTATAAGGAGAGAAACACAGTTTCTTCAAGCATACAAGATTGCTGCTTGCAAAAACTTTATCAGAAGGACAGCAAGGTACAGAAAGACAAGTGGATTTCAGAAGTAATACACCATGAAAATTTTTCACTTAGCATTTTCTGGAAGTTGACTCTGGTATTTCTTATGACAACCACAAATGTAACACTGACCTGTCTGTAGTCTTGGAGCAGCAGAATTTAGCTCTGTCATGAACAGTGTTAACACTCAAGTCTTAATTAACAGAGAGTATAATACCACAGCCACAGATAACAGAGAAAATTGAAAATACACTTCTAGGATCTGTCTTTGAATGTGTTACCTTTTTGTTAGAAGTTATGTAGAGATAATCTTACTGGCTTTGGAATCAAAAAGAAGCATTTGTGATGTTTTACATTGCAGTTTGATCAAGTCAGGAGGAAAGGATGCAGGTTTCTGTTCCTCCCTTACCAACTGAATCTGTGACTTCCCAGAACAGACGTGGAGGGAGGAAGGGGAACAGTTGGATTGTGCCTGTAGCTTTAGTCAGAAGACACATTTATGCAGTAGAACATTTCTTACTGACAAGGTACGAGGAATCAGAATACAGCATGATTTTGTAAGACTAGATTAAGTTTACTCTTGACAAGTAATGATAGCTTTATGAAAACAAGCGCATAATTTTTGAAGTCATTAGGCTTCAAGTATTCACACCTTCCCATATGGGTCTCACCACCATTTCTTTTCTAAAAGTACAGGAGAGATAAATAGTTATGTGTATGCATTGCAGCATGCACTGATGGCCAGAAGTTTTCAACAGAAACTTGTGGTGTACCAGAGCCCAGCTATGGCTATATGACCTTAGAAGTTCTACAGAGCTCATCTATTTCTTCTGGAGAAAAAGCCTCCAGGGTTTTTGGCAATAAGCTTTCAACATCTGATTAGGAAAGATTTTGAGCTTGTGCAGCTTTCAGTGAAGTAGCTGGTGATTCCAGGTACTCAGTGCTATTCTGATTTGGAGCTTGGCTAGATTTTGGGGTAGCCTGGCTCTTTCTATTTATGTCTTATTAATGAGGATGTTCTGGGTGGAGATTTTTTATTCCTTTCTATGAGGATACCTGGATTTTTATAATAAGATGTGTCCATAAATTAACAGATAAATGTTTCTTGTGGTCACTTCAAATATTCCCCATGGTTCACAGTACAGAAATGTGATGCTTTGTAAACCAATGGCCTGCCTAATTCATCTTGCTTTCTCAAGTCTCTCCTGCTATGGGAGGGCACTTCTCAGGCCACCTACCCAGCTGCATTTATATTGTTGTTAAATGCCTTCATCCCTAAGTGCTAGAAAACTATCATCTCCTTTAATTCCAGACACTAATATCTCTGGAGAAATTATTTTTTATATTAAGTCAAAACAAGAAGAAGCTAGATAAAAAAAAAAGGAGAAGTACAAAGAGTCTGGTTATGCAGCTGAGCCCTCAAGAGTGTGTAAGAAAATATAATATTATGGTAAAGAGTCCACTGCATATCACCATTGCTCACCCCAAAAAGGGGACAGAATTCCCTAATATTGTGCTGTACACCACATACAATTAGCTGGCAATAGGAATTTTTCTCTAGCTTATACAGTAGTTTTATACTCTTAAAGGAAAAGGGCCTGCACAAGAGCAAAACAGAAGATGGGCTAAAAAGCAAAGAGATAGCTGGCTTTGATAAGATAACTGGCTAGAGCTTGTTTATCATGAGTTCAGAAAATCTTTAGATAAGGTGGCACGAGGTGATTAGTGGAGGAATCATAGCGGTGACTGAGTGGGAGGACAGCAACAGATGCTGCTGAAAGTCGAAATATTATGCTGAAAGGAACTTTTCTCAGAACTGATCTTCTCTTCACCATTGGCCTTGGAAAAATGATCAACATAGTCCTGATGAAAGGTCCAAAGCCAAGAGGCATTTTCAGCATAGAGATGCTTCCAGTAGAGAAATGGAATTATTGTGCAATAGTCCAAAAGCCTGTATGACCACTCCTGAAGCAGCACATACAGTTCCAGTCACCACCATCCCAGAGGGACGTGTACAAAGGGAACTGAGCCCAGAAAGGTACTAGGATGACCAGTGATATGGGCAATGTGTTTTGCAGTATAAGAAATTTGCTAGTCCAGTCAGGCAAAATTAGGAAAGAGGGGATATGATTTCTATAAATACATCAAACTGCAAAACCCTCAAGAGAGAGAACAGCTACTTAAGCTTAAGGAAATGTTGGCACAAGAAAAAATGGCTGAGAATAAATTAGCCTGGAAATTAAACAAAGGTTTCTAGCCATCAGAAAGAGAAGTGAGATTCTGTAATAGACTTCCAAGGGAAAAGAAACAGAATAAATTTTAAGATGGAACTTCATCTTTTATGAAAGGTCTTCTGTAATGGAAGAGAGTAGACTACACAACCAAAGAGTTTCTTCCAATCTGTACTTCCACCCCACTCCCCTTTCCTCACTCTATACTGTGCCACTTCTCTTCCTTGGCACCCTGAGCTCCACCTGCTCCTGCTCTGGAGGCACCATGGATTCCTTATCAGAATTCTGCACTGCAATAGGTTGTTTTTAATCCTCCCCGTATCTCCCTATTTTTTTCCTTGCCAAGCTTGCTGGGCTGTAATGTTTCCCTTCGTGTAATCCATCACAGACACAATGTCGCTTGTGCAAATTAAAATGCACCTTGGAATAATAAAAAAGGGTGGTTTTTTTTTTTTTTCTTCCTTCCCAGCAGCAGTTCCTCAACACAAACCATTTGTCTCTGGAAAGAAATTCAAGAATGTTAACCCTGTGTATGCTCCTATGGGGTACACAGCATTTCCTGTGAGAACAACACTTAAAGGAGACCTTGGAGTTGTGGACCTTGCAGATAGCTGGAATTGTAACCCACTATTTTTCTGGTGAAAATATTGATGATAGGGTCCAGTGTAACAAATTAAAGATAGCCCATGTCAGGACAAAGAGATACAATCCAGAAAATCTACATAGCAATCCTTGTGGTGCTCCACAGAACTCAAATTGGACACTGGGACCTTTAGAAAGAACCACTGGAAACTATTTGAGTGACAAAAGAGTCACCAGGCTATCCCATACTGATGTACAGTTCTGGAGGCTATAATTGGCTCGTGGATCAGGCACTGGTCCCTTGTGATATAGAAATAAACTTACAGTGAACCATTGCTGAATGAATTCCATCCTTGATGAGATGCTGCATGTAAAAGGTTACAGCAAGGACAGGATTTTATATTTCTTCCTTCTTTCATTTCAGGGGAGGGTGTGAATTTCTCCTCAGTGGCATATAAATTCCATTAAGTTAAAGATGCATTTTAAAAATCCATTTTATGTGGCAAGAAAGGTCCAGAGTTGGATTGAGAGGTAGGCATGCACTAGATGAATTGAGTGCTTGGCCATAGAGGCGTTGTGGCATTGCACAGTCATCTAGGCTGCAATGACATGGAAATAATAGTGTGGACAGTAGACCAAGATGAACTACATTCCCTGCAGAGAAGCACTGGTGCTTTGATAGAAGATCATCCTTACTTGGAATAACAAGACCACTAGTGGTTAGACAAATGGACATGTGTTCAACAGTTCAAAATGCACAGGCATACTGAACATCTCTAGCTAGGCTTCCAGAGGAAGCTCTACTCTCTTTGGGATGGCCTGATTTTGCCCTCACTAATTTGAGGTTTTTTAGGTTTTTTTACTGTTTTGTAGAGGTTGGGTAGGTGGCTGGAATTTACTCTGTAGAGTAGCAAATTCTATTTCTATATTGTGTTTTGTCTCAGTAGCAGGGCTGTTCTGTTTTTTAGGGGTCCCAAACAAATGACATAAAATCCTGGGCGATTGTTGCTTTTGAATTTATTTTTTCCCCCTAGTTCTTCCTACTGTGAGTCTTGCTGTTTCCAAGCTTCATCATTATAAATGGAAAATAATAATTTGAAGTTCAATCTCTTCTCAAAATTTTCGTTGTGAAAGAAACAGTGTTGTTTTCTTACAGAGTGACTGTTTTCCTTAAGCTCTCTTTTAAAATGCAAATTTCATAATTTAAAGAACCACCAATTTTTTGGTAAACTTTCAGTGGATGCAGAGGAGATTTAAATTCCTCTAAAGCCCAATTTCCAAAGGAAACAAGGCTTAAGAGATCATACTGTCTGTCCATGACAGTCTTTATCTGTCTATTTCACTCATTCCTCACAATAAGTTTTGAATTGAACCTCTCACCCACAAATAAATAAACCTGAAAGAGATGCAGGGATCTTAAATGTGCTAGGTCCCATCAATTTCCCTGGACAGAGATGACAGTTTTTCAGTATCAGCTCTGACTGAAAGATCTCTAATCTCACCATTTGCTAGAGAGACAAAAAGTCCTGAAAAGGGGATGCATGAACATCTTAGTTGTGGGGAAAACTGTGACTGGAGTTTATCTGTTTTGATGTGCAGCATAATAAATTCAGCACAAGACACAAATCTCTAGGAAGCCGGGATTCATTGATGCCCCTGCTCACAAAGCTACTTGTAATGAGTTCAGCAGGTGCTTTCAGGATTCCCCAGACAAGCTCAGTTGAGTTCTACCTGCTATGTGAATTTGTATGTTTCTTTCTATTGCTTTCTTCTAGACTTGTCTTTTCCACTGAATTCTCACACTTTTCCCATTTTGCTTGTGCTCTTAATCATGAGATGTCTTTAGCAGTGCAGTCTGTTAAAGTGTCTGTGTCCATGGTCACCCTTCACAGCAGGATGGGAAGTAGCCAGCAGTCCTCAATCCTAAAGAAAACAAGTCCAAGCCTTCCTGCTTGATGGGGCCTTACAGAGCTGTTGTCTGCAGTGAGATGAAGGTATCTGCCTACTTTGTGGACAGTTAAATATGTGGTTGGCTGTGCTGGTTTGGGCTGGAGTAGAACTAATTTTCTTCACAGTGGCTGGTATGGGGCTGTGTTTTGGATTTGTGCTGAACACAATGATGGTAATAGAGAAATGTTTTTGTTATTGCTGAGCAGGGCTTACACAGAGCCAAGGCCTTTTCTGCTTTGTGTACTGCACACTGGTGAGGAAGCTGGAGGAGACTCAGCCAGGACAGCCAACCCCAGCTGACCAAAGGGATATTCCAGACCATGTGACATCATGCTCAGTATTTGAAATGGAGGGAAGAAAGACGAGAGGGGAATTCTCAGAGTGAAAGCATTTTTATTCCCAAATCACTGTTACACATGATGGTGCCCTGCTCTCCTGGAGATGGCTGGAACACCTGCCTGTCATGGGAAGCAGTGAATTAATTCCCTGTTTTGCTTTGCTTGTATGTGTGGGTTTTGCTTTTACTATTAAACTGTTTTTATCTCAACCCATGAGTTATCTCACTTTTACTCTTCTGATTTTCTCCCTGATCACTCTGGTGACCTCCCTGATCACACCTGAGGGAGTGAGTGGCTGCCTGGGGCTTGGTTGCTGGCTGGGGTAAAATCATGACAGTTGCTAAAAGTTTTAGATCAGCTCGAGAGAGAGCATTTGCTAAAGAAAGAAATTACAAACAGTATGAAGAGTAGGGAGTTGAAAAAGCCTATATATGAATCCTTGCTGTGTTTGGCCTTGGAAGCTCCCTTCCCTTGCAGAGTCTCAGTTTCCCCAGATGCAGGCTAAGAACAGTAACAGCTATCTGTGTCTCTTGCCATTAGTGGAGTAAAATGAGATGTGCTTGCCAGCGGAAGAATCACCAAGTATTGTTCCTGTTCTGTTTAAGAGAAGTGGGCTTTTAGCAGGATATATTTTCACTGGAGTTTAGGAGGAATTACTTTCCAGTGCCACCTAATATTGAGAAGAATGATCTGTCAGAACAGTAGTGCTTGAAAGTCCTTCCTGGCTCAGGCACACAGGTTCACTGAGTGTCATGTTTTCTGTTGGATTCAGTGTGGGAACAGGGCCAATGTGGGTCATAGAAGGAGACAATTGGGAGCTGGTAAAGGCAAAACTGGGCATGATGCCCCATCCCATTCTTAATTCTGTGCTGTCCAGTAACTTCTTCCTCAGTATTAAGCCTTGGACTACAAGGGCAGCTGCACTGAGCAGAACACTAATTAATCAAATCTGGTCCTCAGGAAGCCTGACAGAGGCGATTGCTTTGGAAGCCTTGCCTTCACTAGTTACTGCCATTGCCCTGGTGACCTCCTCTTGTGAAGATGAGGTAAGCCCCAGGAAGGGATTTTTAAGCTCCTCTGCAGGAAGGAAGAGCTTTGTGTGGAATCTGAATCTGGACATGCACTGAATAGTATTGGACACTGTGATACTCATCTTCTGTAGTATGTTTTCCAATCTGTCTTACAGCAGTCTCCCATAGTACCCTTTGCTAATTACTAGGGCAGTATGAGAAAAGTTCATGATCATCTAGAGCTCTGTGATCTATATCTTCTTACAGGTCTTCTGCACTGGCATCAGTGCTGTCCTGACCCTGTCTATTGAATTCAATGCACTATGGAGCAGCTGAAGTTCTTAGCTAACTGAAGAGAAATGATTGCCTCTCTCTCCCCTGTCCTTTTCTGCAGGAACCCGGGGAAGATGAATTGGTCTGTTGATTCAGAGCAGAAGTAACTTGATCGTTGTGTGCTTCTCTGGAAAATGACCACACTGCCCTGTGCCCATGTCTTGGTGTTTGCTGGTTTCACTGCTTTGACAGCATGAAAGATGTTTGGTTTTGTTCCTAATGCTGTTATCATTTATCATCCTCTTGTAAAGCCAGAACCTGCTGCTCACTCGTCCTCCCTCTATGTTAGGTTTTCTGCTCCCCCTCCACTCCTGCCCTGGTAGCGAAACTGCTTGTATGCCAGAAACAAACTGTCTGTCCACTGGGTACTAGAAAAGACACAGGATCCTTTTTGTTCCCTGAAATCACTGTTGTGATCAATGGTGATAATTTGACTGGGTTTCAGCTCTTGAGTTTTGGAGGAGCAGCTCCAATCATGAAGTGGAGAGCTGATAGTAACCTTATTTTATCCCATAAAGATGGTAGTTGGTCCTGAATCCAGGGCACTCTTATGTAGCTGGTGCCTGTGGAAGGACATAATCGTTCAAATGCTAGAGATGGTGAAGGGGATGCAGTGTGTAAAATACCTTTCCCTCAGCTGAGTATCTCAAAGCTGCTTGGGCTGCATGCATGTGTCAGAGCTGTGGAATATGTGGGGCTAGCACATAACTGAAAGAGGATCCTGCCATCCTCTGTCTTGTATGCATGTCCTCAAATAATCCATAGGCAGCCCTCTAACTGCAGTTCAATGGTATATCAATTTCTGTGGATAAGCGAGGGAAGCAGAAATATCTGATAGGACTGGGAGATGACAGGGTGAAGGAAGGAGACTTACCATTCATCCCTTCCTTCTCTCTGGCAATGTTTTCACATAGCAACAGCCTGAAACCTACAAAAATGTAGTTTGGGGCTAGAGGTATGCAGCACACTGCTACTGTTTGTGGTGTTAACATGGGCTGTGCTGAAGGATTTCTGGATTTGTTTCTCCTCCCTTCCCTGTCTCACTCCTGGTTCAGCAGTAATGATAAGTTTCATCTCTAGAAGCCTACAAACATCATATTGTGTTTCTAGAAATATTGTGTACACTCTGTATGGATTCCTCACCCACCTTGGAGAGCCAGCCTGTGATGGTAAGACTGCTTGCAGAAGGGCCAGCTCTGTGAGGTTTTTAATGATGGGAGCTCTTTTGGTGGGAGGATGGGGTCTGGTGTCCTCCTAGTGGTTTAGAGGGGCATACATCACAAATCTGCAGCTGGGATGATGGCACCTTCTCTGATATCAAGCTCTTCGTGGAGCAGAGTGGCTCTATGCTTTCTATGTTTTCCAGGGAAGCAGAAGTTACTTTTCACTGTCTGGTATCCCTGGACATTACTTCTTATGTGAACTCTTTGTAATTCTGTATTGCTTGGCAGCCAGATGTGCACTTGTGAGAATTGTTGCATCAAATTGGCTTCCTAACACAGCACTAGCTTTGCTCTTGCTAGACAGAGAAGGATTTTGATAGGTACTGAACCTCATGCAGAAGCCCATTTTTATATAAAATCTTCTCGTAAGCAGAATGATTTCATTCCATGGGCAGGCCATCATCCTTTTCCTATACACCTGCCGGAGTTGCCAGCATTAGACTCTTACTATCCTTATTTATAGAGCAATATAAAGGTTCTGAGCATTTTACAGATACATAAAAGAAAAGATTCTCTCTCTTCAGAATGCTGACAGTATCTCATATATATTGCAGAGAGGGGACAATAACTCACATTCTGAGGGCCAACATGGTGCAAGAGGAGCTCAGAGCAGAAGTCTGTGACAGGAGGCTATGAGAAGAGGGAAGATACTGGCAACAATTTCATGCAGAAGCAGGTGTGGGTGATGTGGCCAGGGTGATGATGAGAGAAGCTGAGAGAAAGTGGCAAGGTAGAAGTCTTAGGACTTGACTAGTAAGAGAAAGGGAACTGGGGGCCAGTAAACTGCTATTGATGAATGGATTAAAACCAGCCTAGCAAGCAGTGCTCCATTCCTTTTCTGCTCTCAGCACTGAGAAGATTGCGAACTTCTGCACCCTCCCCACTCTCCTTTTACTGCTCTGGTTGCTGAGAAAGGGAGAGAATGATGTTAATGACTATCATTAGCAGTACTTACAGTTTGTCTGCCAGAATGGGACAAGGGCTGAAGTTCACTTGTAATTGGTACAATGAGGGTTGTAGTGTTTTCCCCCTAGTGACTGTTGGTCTGTGTACAATTGTTTCACTCCTTCATGACATGCTTAACAAATCCTTCATTGTTTCTATGCAACTCTAGTTTCTCGTGTCATCTCGTGGGTCCCTAGGCTGGATGCAGTCCCCTGTTTTAGGTCCGTATAAGCTTAACAGCAGTGGAGTTGCATGTTTTTTTACCTCTCCTATGGATTCATGTTCCCCTGTGACTACAAACCACAAGTCAGCAATGTCATCTGTTCAAGTCAGTGCATGTGGTCTGTGCTGACCTTCCTCCACAATTATGATAATGATTGTGGGAGAAGGCTGCAAGTTTTGCTTTTCTGTGTGTCTGTGGTAATGGGCAACAGCTGTTAGACTGAAAGACACCCTTGTCCTCCCCCCTCACCTCCCTCCCTGACTTTGTGCCCAACTGGGGCTAAGTACTCCTGCTGCCTTTTATTAATCTTCTCCTGGGACAGCACTATCAGTGGCCCATCAGCATTCAACATGCCCTCAGTCACTGGTGCTAACTCGATTAGGGCACTGAGGAGTGACTTACAGGGGAAGCTCTTCTCCACAGGCGGTATTTGCATACAGTGATTGATGCTGGTACCTCCTCTAAACACATCCACATTTTGCATTTTAAACAAAGCAATTGCTGCTCTCTGTCACTCTGTGGGATTCCCAGTAGCAGCATAGGAACTACCTACCCTTTCTTGAAATGGCCTCTCCTTCTCAAAGGACACTGCAGTGGGATGAAGAAAAGGTCACTGACCCACATTCTGTTTGAGGGCATGACAGTAAAACCTGTTGTGTGTCCTGTCTTGTGAAGTGGCTTGTGGAGAGTTCTGGGCTGTGTGGTCAGTGTCACACAGTTGGCAGGCTTCCACTAAGAATGTCATACGGGTTACATAGCCTGAAGCCACCTGAGTTTCCTTCAGTCTTTCCTTGTCCGATTTCAGGCTCAAAATAGGCTCCCACCATGTTCACCCCTGTCTCTGTCTTGGGAATACATGAGCTGACTGCATCATGGAGCACTGAATATATGTGTATATTATCCACAAGCATTTTTCATACTATATGTATGCATTATATGTATATTTTATACATGTATACCCCTCCTCCCCATATACATATCTAAAATGAAAAATCCATCTTGCAAATTGTCCAAAGATGCAAAAGGTGTCATAGTTTATTACAGCTTCTGCTGTGGGTTTTTTTAATGGGGTGTGTCCAAGCGAAATTCTGATTTGGAGGGGGTTGTCCTGAGCCATGTCTCTGAAGAGGAAAGTGTACAAGGGAGGAAATGGGTATGTTTAACTTCTGTTACAAGGAAGGACAAAATGAACAAAAATAAATATGTGGTGATACTGCTGGTATCACAGATTGCATTGCAAAGTGACAGTTGTTTTATCTTATTATATACTGTTTTCTTTCTTTCAAAACAAAAGGAAATTTGCCCAGAAAGTAAGCCCCTTTAAACAGCAGCAGTAGTTGAGGCTGTGAGTCTCTTGGAGCAGGCACTCAGTCCTCCCCTTTGTCCCTCTGGTACAGGGATCACTATGGAGGCCAAATAAATAAATATCACTTACATCCACTGTCTAGTGGTCCCAGAAAGGATGGCTCTAGAAGCTGCCAGTGCTCTTTGCCTTGCAGATTGCCTGCTGCACTTCGAGGGTTTATCACCTTCAACAAAATCCAGACTGGCACAATGTTCCAGTGAGACCCAGAAGAGTTTTGATGAGGTTTAGTAGGAAATACCTGTTTTCACACATTCCTGTCCTTACTTTCTCATCTTTGTGCTTATCTTAAAGGACTTGCCATGTACTGCTAGTTGCCCATTTAATGTCTGAAAATTTCATGGTTGTGCAAAACCAGGCACTTCACTATTGGGCTCATGCTGTCTGGCTTTGTAGATGTGGGAGCTCCACAGTGAAGGTGGCCCTTTCATCTCATGCCACACCATATTAATTTTGCAAATGTGACAAGCTCAGCTTTGCAAAAATAACATATTGCCCATGTCTTGTTCTGTTTAATATTGTATTCAAATGGTCTTAGTGCTCAGCGACGTGGGCTGGGGGAATGGCTCTGCAGACTTTTTTGTCACTTGAGTGGCAGCTGGCTTCCAGGAGTAATTATAGCTGTTCAGTGCCATGGTACATCAAACCTCTTGGGAATTAGTGAGGCATCAGGTGCATGGTGACTGAGAGACAAGAACAGAGATACTCCAGTTCCCAAGCCATAAAAGTCATAATCTTTAGAAATCCCAATATCCACTTAGACTTTGGACTTCAGTGAAAAGGAAGCATTGCAGTGACCTTACAGAGAGCATTCGAATTTTTCAGAAATCCAAACAGAGAAATTTAGACCTTAGGAGTTTGAAAGTGAATTGCATTGCCATCATGTGGATACATGGAAGCTAACGTCTAGTCAGAAAAATTCTGGAACCCTTGTTTATTAGTTAGAAATAAAAACAAAGTCATGATAGTTATGAAAGTTGTTAAGTCAGAATGTTTATCAAAATGTGGAGTGAAATGATAATAACAATTTAACTACAGTACTGTCCGAGTAAACACTGTGGCTAGTTTGACCCAAGTAATATGGGTTATTAGTATGAATTAGAGTCTAACATATTCATTAATGCCACTACTTAGTGACATTTGGGGCTTACAAAATTAGGTGTTAGAAGCATTAAGTAATTAGAAAATGAATATGCAAAATAGCTAAAATGGTACGGGATCAACATGATTCTTTTATGTCTTCTTCAGGATGGTACTTCCATCACAGAACTGCATAAAGTGGTGTTAGGGAAAATCCTATCCGCTCTGCTTGAACAATTATAGCTGCTAAGACTGGTAACTTATTTCATTTCTACTTAAGTAATTGTGATTTTATGAAGCAATTGTAGTACCAGAAGCAAACCTGCCAAATTAATGAGCGTTTATTAGGGCTCTATATAATCTTAAATTGATCTAAGTCAACAATAACTATTCAAGATAGGGTAGGTTTGCAAATACTCATGGTGCAAAGATCTAAAAAGAAGATGTGAAACTGTAATAGTGCCTGTCTGTGCTCTTTTAGGGCATGTCAACTGCAGGCTGGGTGCCTGTGTGCCTCCAAGCTAGGTTTTTGCAGGACATATACCTGAGCTCCTGAGTTTTCTGATTGGGATCTTCTACTACTCTGCCTCTAGCCTCTGATGTTTCCCCATGGGTATGAACCTAACATATTGCCTGGCTGTCCCAGAAGAAACCCATGCTGATTTCTGTCTTCTGCTTCAAGCTCCCCTGCTCCCAGTTCCTGGAGTGGAGCATACTCTGTATCTATCACATGCTCTGCTCCTGACTCTCACCTCCTGGCTGTGCCCTCAATAGCCTGGCCATAGCTTGGCCAGCATTTTTCATAGATTGCTGCTACCTCCCACGACTTGTTCAGAAAAAGGTGCTGCAATATAAAAGCAAATCCTGAGTCAGGCACAGAACTGAGACACTTGTGGATCATTCTCATCAGTGTATCTTACCAAGGAAACTGAAGATGTGATCTGGCCTTTCGTTTCATCCTAAGACTCCATCTGGAGCAGGAATCATGTAAGGGTTAATGTAGAAAACTCTTTGCTAAAATGTTCTTACAGGTGGTTGCATGGTCTTAACATAGTAAAGCACAGTTTACAGTAGTTTAAGCAATTGTCCTCCTAGAATATATGGTTCTTGTCAGTTAAGTTTGGGACAAGTGAGAGACTGATGGTGGATCACTGGGACATGGGGTAGGATTTCTGCTATTGCCACTTTTCTCTGTAGTACCCACAATGGAAATAGAGTTATGACATGAATAAATACAAATATTTCTTTATGCAGTTTTCCCCATGACAGAATTAGGTGGAAAGAAGGAAGATGAAAAGCCTTTTTTTTCCTGCAGGACATAGCCTAATGCACAAAAAAATAGAGGAGTAACCTAAGCAGACTTCAGAAGAATCAACAGGACTTTCAAAGTAGTGAGAAGCAGTGGGAAGAGGGCAAGGACACTGGAGCAAAACTAAATAAATTCTTTGTGATAGTTCTTCCCTGTGATTCTAATTTTACTTGATAATTCAACCAATTTAACTGATTCAGAGTAAAGTTCAGTGGTCTGTGACTTTCCAGATCATCCCAAATGCCTTTTTTAGAACAACTTACAGCATTTGCTACCCTTCATTACTCCAGTATAACAGCTGACTTTAATGAGAGAATTCATGTCTTCAGCAGCTAAGCCACTTCCATTCAAAAGTCCTACAGATCTCTTGGATGTACATGATACACTGTGCTGGTGATTTATCTGTTATTTAGCAGCTTGTTCGAACATCTTCTCTCCTGACACTTTGGGCTCAGAAGGTATCTCATCTTCATTACTTGGAAAGGGTAATTCTAAGAGACATGTCACTCCAGTGGGTCTCTCTCCAGTGCAGTCTGGCACAGAGAAGCACCATCTTTTGACGTCTGGGCAAGTACTTGTCTCTTTCTTGTGTGCTGCAGAGACACAGCAATCTCTTCTCCACAAAGAAGTGTACTAGGAACCACATGAATTGGGAGCAGGAGACCCTGTGTCCCACACAAATGTATACGGGTTGAGCTGCATTTCAGCAGCTGCAGTTTTTGTTACTGGGAAGCAGTCCCAGAACTTCTAACACTCCTCACTTCCTCTTTTTTGTATTCTTTGCTCCTGGCTATCAAAACACATATTTGGGATAACAGGTTAAATTCTGCTTTTTAGACAGAGAGATATTAAATATTCGGCAGGTCAGATATTAAGAAATTCTTTGCTATGAGGGTGACGAAGCACTGGACCTGGTTGCCCAGAGAAGCTGTGGCTGCCACATCCCTGGAAGTGCTCATGACCAGGCTAGATGGGGCATTAAGTAACCTGGTTTGGTAGAAGGTGTCCCTGCACATGGCAGAGGGGTTTGAACTAGATGATCTTCACAGTCCCCTTCCAACTCAAACCATTCTACGATTCTATGATTCTACGATCCAACAGAAAATAATATTGTGCCCATGTCTCCCTACTCCCATTAATAATTGGAGGTTGGAGAGTGTGAAGGAGAGAAGTAACAGAAAAGAGAGTATTTATTTATTTAACCTGCTTAGCAGCAGTAGCTGTGAAGCATAAAGCTATCTGCAAAGGGTGATTGATTCCTCAGCAAAGTCTGAAGCACAAAGATGCAGTGGTACTGCTTAATGTTCCCTTTGTGTTATTATTATATTTTTTCTCTCCTGTTTGTTTCAGAGATACTATGTGTTCCTGACTTGCCGGGTAGTGAGTTACCTGATGAGTGCTCATGGAAGACATGATTATTTAATTTCTCCATCAGGGCTGGGAGGTCACACGGATACTTTTGTGAAGGACATCTATCCAGCTCTGCTCACCTTGTGAGGCATTGTCCCAGTGAAGATTAGTTGCTCTCCCTTGGCATCTAACAGGTGAATTACAACTATTCACAGAGATAGCCCAGACAATTTCTGTTGAAGTTTTTGTTCTTTGACTCTTTTGAGTCTGCCAGATGAACAATTTGTATTGTGGAGGGTGCAGAGCCAGATTCAGTGAAAAGAGCATTTGCTGTGATGGCTTGTGGGAGAATTAATGTAAGCAGTAGAGTATGGGACTTGCTACCAAGGAGGTGACAGCATCAATGCCTAGCATGATGTCACTGACAACTTGAGGGTAAGTTATTCCTTGTTTTGGAACAAATACACACAGCAGGCAGCTGTAGGTAGCCTGCTTGTGGAGATATCTTTGCTTGTGAAAATGTCCAGAGGATTGACAGGAGCAGCTCAGCAAAATGCTCTAGAACACACAGCAATCACAAGCTCCAGAATGAGTTATTGATGTGCCCTTTTGTGAATGTGTTCCACATGAAAAGCAATACCCAAAGACAGTTGTCAAGTCCCAGTCCAAGTAAATTCAGCCAACACAGTGATTAGGTCTCCCAGAATTCGACAGGTCCCAGGCATCTTTTATATTAGGTTTTCAGTCACTTTTTACTTATTTGCAAGCCCCATTCCCTGGGGAAGAAGAGGTGAACCAGGGGCCTGCTGTGTGTGCAGTGAGCAGTCATGGAATGAAAAGGAGGACCCTGCCCAAAATGCTTGCAATAGGCAATGGATGGCAGAAGGAAGTGGTAAGCTATAATGGCTCAGTGTGCTGGGCAGAGGTGGTAATGCAATATGTCTTACAGAGCTCAGAATACACTCAGGGTGTATTCCTCTCACATAGTTTTATTCTGCTTGCAGCACAGGCTGGTGAGCTCAAAGGAGCAAATGGTATCACATTGAATGATCTATCAATTAAAATTTTACATAGTATTTTTATAGTTATGATAATAACATTATCATTTTGGTAAACTCAAAACATTTTATTTGCCTGGCCACTGAGGTTTTGGTTAACCCTTGCTCATTTGCAGATGCTGGTACCCAGTTCTAAGGTAGTCCAGGCATTCTTTTTCTATTAAAAAGGTAGAGTGATCTCTTGATTCAAGCAAATAGAGAAACAGAGCCTAGTGTATGTCCAGGCAGGCTTTGTTCTTTTTTACTGGTTTGTTTCTCTCATGTTTACATTTCTATGCACATTAGAAAGCGTCTATGATTTATTTATAGAAGATTTTTCTTTTCTGTGATCATTTATTGTGAATTTCATAGCATTTCTATAATAGCTGTTACTCAGTTCGGATTAATAACTATTTGCAAAGCAAACACAGCTTCATGGGAATGCAACTGTTCTAGTTAAAGCACTGGCAACACCACATGTGGCTGTGTGCTGTCCTGCTGCATGGTCTCACTGGCTTATGCTGGCAGGATTTTGAGGTTCTCTTGACTTGTGCAGTGGAACCTGAGGTGAATGTGGTATTTCTCTGGTTTGGCATAGTTTGTCCAGTTAACTAATGCTGCTGCAGCAGCTGCTATGATCTAATCTGGTTGTGGACATAAGTTTGAGAATGATAGGAAAGGATAACCTGACCTAATTTGTAATTTTACAAATATCCTCCTGTAGTCCTTCCTTTGGTTTGGAGAATGGAATTTGGGTGACATTGCATTTCTCTCAGCACTGGAAAGCCAAGACATCTGAGCAAAGCTTCAGCAGTGCCAGAAACAGGACTGGAGGAGAGACCCAGGAGAAAAAGAGACTGTCTAATAATGTAAAAACCAAAAATATATCCAAGCTAGCCATGGAAACAGGCTGGATCAGAGCAGGAACCTTGTGATGAGAAATCATAGAGCTGTGATGAAAAGAAGAAATGTGCAGAAGGAGCAATTTAGGGTTTTCTGCAGCTAGAAAAAATGAGTCTGAGCTAGAAGAGCTCAAGACAGCAGAAGAACTGAGGATAGCACCCCTAAAAGCTGGTGTCTGTGCCAGTGCTGGAACCACCACTCCCTTAGGACACTGCTGAATTTTTGTGGTGTAATGACAAAACCAATGGGGGACATAAGTGATTACCCAAGTCTTGGTTACAAGAGTTCATTAGATTGAAAAATACCTGATGAAGCCATATTTCCTAAGACTGACCCAGATGATCATTGATTTGTAGTAGCATTCACTACTGATAAAAATATAAACAAGAGTTTGGTTGATGTGTTTGAGTTTAATAATGTAAATAGTAATAGAAAATTATTTGCAGTGTTAACTGCTTCCCGTGTTGTGATGGAAAAGAATTTGCAATGCTGGAAATGCAATTATTGAAGGTGATTATAATTTTTGCTTCAGTTAAATAATTTTCATTCCAAGTATAACCCTCTCCACTCCAATGAGATTATTTATAACTTAGTATTGCACTTGAATTAATTGGCATATGGTATAAATTAACTGCTCTCAAAAACATGATTTATATGGTTTGTTCTAACTGATCTATTAAATGCAGCTTTGTTTTATGTTGATTCTTGCCAATTTAGGCAAAGTGACTTGAGTTTACACTGTCCTGGCTTCTCCTTATCTGATTACTGCCCTGCTTTTTAAAATTTAAAAATTGCAGTTATGTCAGGGATGTATGAAAAAGCTTGCTGAAAATATAATACCAGTTTCTTAAAATCAGAGAAAAAATGTATAATAATTTCATTCATCAAAATTATGAACTAATTTCTGAGCCTTTTTATAGAATGGTCAAGGTGCTGATTTTAAGCACTTAAAATTAAGAAGTTGGTATTTCTCAATTAAGCAAGCTTAATTCTTGCTTAATGGGATGTCAGTTTGTGCTTAATGGGACTTCTAAACAGAAATCAATTTCTTACTGTGCAATAGGAAAAAATACATTAAAAATTATTTTGTTCAATATGTCAAGGAATGCATTAAAATATCCCGGGTTTAAAACATTCCTTTGTATTATGATAAAAGGATTATATCAGAAAAGGTGCCTTATTAGTTTCCTCTGTTTTTCAGGTGGATGAAAAAGAGAAAAAGATTGAGGAAAAGACTGCATCCATATAAAGGAGAAAGGATTCCAATATGTTGTTATTATTATTAGGAAAACGTGATTTAAATAGGCTAATCTTGTTTCTAAGTTACTTCGAAGGCAATTGTGAGCTCCAGTAGTGCTGTGAATGAAAACATAACTAAATAATGCAGCAGGTGAGTACATTTGTGTGTAGCTAGCTACAGAAAGAGGGGTCTCCATGTGTCTGTGTATCTCAGATAGGTATTAGATTTTTATACTTGTCTTTTAAGAATCAAGTGGTGGAAAGTAGCTACTTGCCTTTCTCATTGTCACATTTTCCTAACTTAATTGGTGCTGAGCATACCCAGGGAAGGGGTAAGGCTGGCAGCTGTGCTCCCTTCCTGAAAATAAATGACTGTAGGTGAAATCAAGGGACCTAGAAGACTGTGAATAGTAAGGAAAATTGAGCAGGACCTTTGATCCTTAAATTTAAGGACCTTTTATCCTATAATTGCTGGTAACTTATACCTCCTTGCCATGGTTTTACGTTCTTCTCTGGTCATCTGCTGTTGGCCATGTTATCAAAGGGGGTGGTGGGCTAAATGGGTCTATGGTCTAAACCAACACAGATGTTCCTGCATGAGCTGTGTGTGCTGCCAAGAGATGTGTGACTCATATTTATGTAGGACTCTGTGAAGTACTGTGATATGTCATTGGTAGCTGTTTTCTTTCTTCTGTTGTTTTTTTTTTTTTTTTTTTTTTTGCACAAGATGCTTTGAGCCTCTAGCCAGTTCTGAGCCTTCCTGTAACTTCACTTCTCCTCATAATTACTTGGATGCTGCTACTCTCAGCACACTGCTAGGTTAGTCCTCCTGCTCCCTAGGTGCAGCTGTTCCACTTTTCCCATGGTGTCATTTCAAAAATACTGCAATGGGAGAAAATGTGTTTCTAAAGAAAGCCAGGCACACAGTGCAAACTCTCCAGCTTTCCATTACTGGAAGTTGAACAGTAAAGTTTTCTGTACCTCAACCAATGTTTGCTTTGATTTCCTGTGTAATAGCTTGGCCTGAAAGAGAAAAATCATCATAGATCATAGAATGGCCTGAGCTGGAAGAGACAGTTCTCTTGCTGGTTTTCCTTTTATTTTGTGTGTAGGTAGCCACAAAAACCTACTGCACTCATGTTTTAATATTTGAAATTTAAGAACATACCCCAGCAGTTAAGCATGTCCTTAAGTTTGGTGAGAGAAATGTGTTTAGAGAACTCAACATTGATTAGTAAAGAAACCTGTTTTCCTCTCCAGCTAATCAGAGAAATTAAGAGTATTTTCCTACTATTTCCTGTGAAGCTCATCTGTAAGAGGAAATATCAGAGTTGGCCTCGGTTTCTCTCAATGCCACATGGGCTTATAGTGAAGACAATCCCCCTTCTCTTCTTGACATTGGGGCTCAAGCTCTCTGTAGTCCACTGGCTCTCCTTACCTGTCTCTTGACACCATCAGCTCCAGTGCCCCATGAACTTTTCAGAACCCCAAAAGCCACAAATTGACATTCCTTTGCTATATTTAATCTGAAGTAGGGTCCATTTAAAAGTCCTACTGAGGTGGCCAAATCCAAACCTGTGAATGGATACAACATTCCAAGGACTTATACAGGCAATGAAGGTGAGCTGTGTGTGACTGTGAGCTGTGTATGAGAACCTGGAAGGGACTGTGTTGGTTCTGAGACTGCGTCCATCACAGTCAGGGTGCTGCTGACTGTTGGGGCTGGGGGTGGCTGTTTCCAGTGTAGAAAAAGCTTGTCACACTTCATGTCCCACTGCAGCTCTATGCTCATGTTTTTTCATTCAGGCTCATTTTTAGCACAAGGCCTTTTCCACTGGCCACCACTAATTCTGCCACCACCTCCTCTTCAGAGGGCAGGCTGAGCAGCCTCTTGACTGCCTGGTTTGATGCATCATCCCAGTGAGTGCCACTGCCCAAAACAAGGACATTAGCAGCGTTGGCTGAGGTGTGTTGGAGCTAGAAGTTCTTAAACAGGGTGGGATGGTGTCTGGTACCTCTGACAGAACCAGAGGTAGAACAAAAACCTGGGGTCCTTGTTTCTCACATCTCTGCCTCAATTAGCACAGTGCATTTCCTTCTGCTTTTTTAAGCAGCTATGAGCTTTCCCTCTTGCCTGACCACCAGATCAATGCGAATGCCACAACTTTAGCACTTGCATCTACTTCATAAGCACTGGGCAGCTGCTGTAATATTGCAACATTCATGATGTCACTGCTGGGTTTAAGCCAGTGGTCTATTTTATGATTAAAGTTTTTTTTCCCACTGGAACAACTTCAAGATTTTTTCATCACTAGCTCCTGTTTATTCTTTGCACCAGTGAAGTGTAAAACATGGAAAGAAAAGGAGTGAGGGGGAGAAATAGACTGGTCTGTGGCAAAGACTTCAGCAAAGCTCACCTCATGAAAACTTAGAAGCTTGCTGAGAATTTTTTTTATATGGGAAAATATGAAATGAACATTTCTAAGTGAGAGGGCTGGGGGTTTCCTGGTCTTCTGCAGCAAATACAGAGAGATCACACCTTCCCCCCCACAGAAGCCTTTTCTGTGGAGCCATATGCATCCCGAGGGACAAAACAGAGCAGCTCCTAAACACAATAAACATTACTCTGTCTGCATTAGTTTTTACAATTCTTTGTTTTATTTCTCGTTTTGTTTGAAATGACCTGTACCACAGGAATACAATTTATTTAACAGGTTGTTATTTTTTTAGGAGCAGATAATAGTTAAGTAGATACTGTTTATTTCACTGACTGTCTATGACTCTCTGCATCATTCTCACAGCCTCTGTCTCTGGCTTCACCACATAACCTAGCCACAAGAACAACAGAGCGGCCTTTGGCCATACAATTGATTATAGCTTGTGGATACAAAGTGGAAGCTCTGTTTTCTTAGCTCCAATTGGTAATGCAAGCTCAACATGTTACATTCTAGGGTCTTTCTCAATTACTTGCCCCTCTAATAGCTGCTTACATGTTTCTGGTGAAGCATGTTTTATTTTATATATTTATAACAGTTAAAAAAAAAAAAAGATGACATAGCTTACAAAGAGAAAAATAATGCCCCCTTAGCATGAGCAATACTGCAAGGTTCTGATTGTTGTGGGGACGTTTCTTGTAGCTTCACAGATTTGCTAGGAGGTGTAATGCCCAGGTTTCCCCAGAAACCTAAATCCAGAGTAGTAATTTACCTTTTAATTGATCCCCATGAAATTTGTTTTGCATTACAGGTCAGACACTGCTGTTCCCGGAGAAAATGTGCCCAAAACAGAAGCGCTGGTCACTTGGGAAGAACTGCCTTTTGTAGTAGCTGACAGGTACGTGGTTTCTGTTTTCCACGCATGCAAATCAGGGGCTGGAGCTGCTTTTACCATAGTTGCTGGTGTGAGTTTATTCACTGTCACTGATACACTTACCTCTATTGCTTCTCTTTTCTTTAAGTCATAGAGCCCATCTGTGTCCCAAGGCTCAAGCTCCATCATCTTTTACCCCATGAAGAAGGACAGCTGTGTGACACTGACTCTGGGAATCCTATATTACAAATGAGCAGCATAAAGGGCACTGACCCAGAACCCATTTCCTAGTTCATGTCTCACTTCCACATCCCCAGACCTTTTTGTAAGAGACTGTGAACATTCAAAGACCTAAGCAGTTGCTGAAGCTTCATTTCCTACTTCAAAGTGCATTGGGGGGACTACACTATGTTACACTCCTCTGCAATCCCAGCTCATTGTGTAGCTGGAAATGCTCCTCAGCTGTGTCAGTGTGATAGTACCAATGATGCACAGCAGATCAGAGTAACTGGGAAGAGATGATTGTGATTCCTGCTCTTGTTTGCAGGGCTCAAGAGACCTGACCTGCCTCCCAATTTAGGATGTTACAAGCCTTTTAAGGGTTAAATCTAGACAGGTGTTTGTGTCCCAGTTCCTGGGGAAGAGCTTGCATTCCTCGGTTAGAGAGTTTAATATATCCTGTCTGGTTCACTTCTCATCCTATTTCAGAAGAAATGCAAACATTTCCCTGCATATTATCTTCAAGCCATGAAGAATATTCAGATGGGCTCCAACATTATGCAGCTTTAACGGAGAAAGAAGTTCCTGGAAAAAAATGTATTTGGTATCTTCTTGGTATTGCTGCGCCAAGGCAGGAGTTGCCTCCATCCCATTGTCCTAATCTAAATAGCCAGCAGTCTCTGTGAGCTAGAAGCTAACTCAGCAGCTCTCCATAATCATGTTTTGTAGATAGTTTCCTATTATGGAGACCAGGCCTGAGTTCAAATACAACAAAGCTAGAAGAGCTTTTGGGGTTGTTTCTGGGTAATTTTGGTTTTGTTTTTTTTTTTTGGGGGGGGTGGAGGGATTGGGTGGGTATGTTGGTGTGTGAGTAAGTGACCTTTCCAGCAGGGCCCAACAGAGTAAGAATAGCTTCTTAGAATCTTTTAAACCCCTTTTTGGGACAGCTACCTTTGCACAGCAGGCTGGGACACAATGTGCTGCAGCTCAGCTGGGTGGGATTTGGCAGCATTGCAGCAGTGGTCAAGTGAGTCAAACTTATAGGTGTTAATGCAACCCAGCACATCTGTGAAAGCAATTATACCACAGTCAGAAAAAGTTGCCAGAGTACAGCACATGACAGGCTGGCTCTGTAATGGTGGCATGCATTTCACTTTGGTCCCTCAGTCACAGATGGGTACAGGGATCACGAGTGCAACCAAAAGCCTCTCATTTTCTCCCCAGCTGCCTCTGGGAGGGAATGGGGGAGAGAAGCACGAGTATTTGCTCAAAGCACAAGGCCACTGTGTAATTGCTGCTGCTGTGAGCACAGAAGGAATCCCAGGCCCCATGTGCCTTCTGCCCCTTAGGTCTCTGGTGGTTTGCTAATATGCCTGAAGCAAGACAAATCCTTTATCAAGTGAGTACAAAATGAGTGACTGTGTAGCATAGGAAGAACTCAAAGGAGATGGAATGGAACTAACTTAAGTACAAGGTGTGGGCTGGCTGTGAGAGCTGAGAGGTCACCATGTGCACCCCTGTGTCTGAGCCTGCCAGGGCAGGGTCCTGCAGTACTGACAGCCCTGCTGGGACACATTCTGCTCCAGCAGAAAACAAGCACCCAGTGTCTCTGATCAAACACCTCAACCCTGGTTTGGAAGACTTCCTCCTGAGGGCAAATTACTCCTCTGACACACCACCTTTTTCCTGGGGAAGTCAGGAAGGGGTGGAAGCTCGAGGAGAACAGAGGCAAGAGAGTTAGTGGTGTCTCAAATGTAGATCAGAGGTTTTTTCTCACCTCTAGTGTCATGCTGCTGACCACAAGAAAAGACAATATACTCAGGTTTCGTCAGCTCAGGATGGCTTAAAACTAAGTGACCTAGAAAATAAAGTTTCAGAGAACACCAACAGTCAGTTTTTTCAGTCACCTACATTCCCCTCTGGCTACTGGGAATGCAGCAATTATGGCTTAGGCAGCAGATCTAAACCAGGTCTTGGAGACAGCAGGAACCTGATTACATAAGAGGAGTAAATAAACATTCCCCCTGTTCTTCTCTCACCACCTCAAGGTCAGGTATTTGCTTTCTGATCAGCAAGATAACCTCTTACCAGCCCCAGGTTTAACCTATGCTAGCTCTTTTCCTGCTGCTGAGGATAATGGGATGAGGCAGGTGAAGACAGTAGTTGGAGTAGCAGGGGTTTCATGCCACCCTCTAATTTATTTCCCTAGGCTGCCACAAGAAAGCAACCTCTCAGGCTCTAGAGCTGCCTCCTCTGAAAAGCAGTGCCCTTGACTCCTAACTAGAATTTGGCAATAAGCCTAAAGTCTCTGTGGAGCCAAAGAGCTCTAATGAGTCTAGGAAAGGTCTGGTTTGGAGTGTATTTATACTTGGGCAGTAACCATGCAGACAAAGCCTTGTGTTCTCTGCCACAAGGAACAGGTAGGGAATGGCACTCAGCTGAGCTGAAGAGGCAGGTGTGATACACTATGGGGTGAAAAGTGTGGAAGAATTGTAGTTAGCACCACATAGGAGAGGATGCAGAGATTATCAAGTCAACCCAGCACTGAAGCATAACATCAGGCTCTTTTCTGTTGCCATTTGGGAAAGACTTGCATTTTCTCAGGTACATACCTCCTACCTCTTCAGGGGCCTGCGAGGGTTGTACATGGGAGGGACTAGCCAGGCGTAATGACACACTGTACAAGGTGGCAGAATATCTTACACAGTTAGGAGCATCTTTCCCAGTAAGGAGTGGGGCCTGTATGTACAAGTGTTAGAGGAGTCTGGGAGGCAGCCTTTTTGTTCAGGAGAGGTCCAGCAGCATTGCTCTCCAAAGGAGCATCTACTCTATGGTAAGAGTCAGAAAGGTGGCAAAAAAAAAAAGGACCGTGGCTGCTTCCCTTTCTAACTGACTCCTCGTAACACTAGCAGATAAAATTTATATTGACTGTATTCTTCCTCTCTTCCTGCTTCTGCCCCACTCCCCCACCAGATCTGGCAGAGGGAGCTGGGAAGCAGGCAGCCTGGACAGCGCTGAGAGCATCACTGATCAGAGGGGCTGAGCCCCGATGATGCCTCAACAAGTGCAAGAGCATAATCTGGTATTTCCCACAGAGAAAACAATGAAAAAAAGAGAAACAGGTGACTGATTAAAAGTTTCCCCCCTCCTGTACACAAGATTCTGCAGTCACGCCGACAGATAGACATTAAATAATTCTTCCATAATAAATGATTGGAGATAAAAGCCGGCGGTGGCTGCTGCTGCTGTTTGGATTGCTCCGTTGTCTGCATCTTTGTTTCTAGTTTGTTCCCCGGCCACAGTCGGCTGGTGCTGGGGCTGTCAGACCTTTGCCTCTAGCATTTCTAGGAAGAGTTTATGCATGGGAACCTTGCCCTGCAGTTTGATGCTGTAGAAGTGCTGCACAGCTTTAGCAGCCGTCTGCCGCAGGAGGGGCAAGGTCAGGAGCAGCTTGCCTGCTCGCCGGGGCTCCTCATTGCGCTGACTCAGCTCGTAGTCCTGCAGGGCTTCGTGGAGAAGGTCCTGGAGTTTCTGCACTGCATCCATGTCCTCTATGTGCATGGAGTCTGGGGTGAGGGAGAAAAGACAGCAAACAGACAAGTCAGACATGAGAAAAGAAATCCTTTATGGTTCTGAAGCTAATGATTTTTTCTTTCCTTCTTATCTGTTCCTGTGGGGGGGTTTTGGGTTGTTTTTGTTCCCTCCCTCCCCAGGGCAGGGGTTGAGGGGTGTTGTTTGGTTTGTTTCTTAAGTGGAAAAAAACCAGCTTGCTGGCAGGGGTGGTGCTGCTGCCTGAAGTTTGGCAGCAGCCCTGTGTGTTGGCCCTAGCAGTGCAGGGACAGTAAGATTGCCAGGGGTAGGTGGGTGACACACGTGCCCTGTGTGCTGCCAATTTTGCCAGCCACCCCAATGCAATGCAGGGGTCAGGCAGGGGCCTTTGTGATTTGCACTTTCACTTGCCCTCCATGCTCCTTATGGGGAGAGTCACCCTGCAAGGGGCAGCAGCTGCTGTGCTGCCGCTTGGGAGCAATCTCATTAAGAATAATTAACGCTGCTATAGCGCTTCATCTGTCTAAACTGCCTAATTGCCGTGCAGCTGCTAAGGGTGTCAGCAAAACAGAAAAGCCCCAGTAGGTCACAGCCAGTGTGCCCAGGGGTGTTGCCAGACCCACCTTTGTGCATATGCCCCTGTTTTCAGAGACTGCCAGCAGCTGCTCAAGGAGCTTCCTGCTGGAATAGAGGAAACCCATGGCTCCTGCAAGGCCTCTTCCCTTAGGCTGCCAGTTGGATTTCTATGAGCTGTTGGAGGGGCTAGCAGGGTTTGCAAGGCTCCTTGGTGTGGCTGTGAAGCGAAGGTAGCTAGCTGGTAAGGGCTGCGATAGGGAACTGTGTTGAACACAGACTGCTAAACCTGTGGGGTAAGTTATGGTGTCAGAGGGAAGCACTGAAGAGCAGAGAGGCACAGCATCACCAAAGGTTTTCTCCTTTTTCATCTTGCTGATACGTGCTTCTTTCTTACAACCATGACAGAGCTGGAGACACTGATGCCTTGTCTTCATTGTTCAGAGACTTTTAATCAATACTGAACCTATTGATAAAGATTCCTGCCACAAGGCAACAAATACAGAAGCAATGGCAAAGAGAGAGTATGGCAAGCACACATACATACGTGTAGTTGCACCACCTGCCATCACAGCCTGGGCTTTGCAGTGTGGCAGTGCTCTGGCTCAGCCTACACACAAACACAAATGTGAGGACATGGGCTCCCCAGAGTGACAGCAGTGAAGGGGAGGAAAGCAGACTGAAGTGCCAAAATCTCTCTAGAAACATGTGTCATCTTTATGGAAAGCACAACACAAATTAGAGACTGTGAATTTTGTAAGATACATTTATGGTAAAAATGCTATTTATGATTCATGATTTATAAAGTATTACAACAGTTGGGAAAATATTATGTCTAGCAAGAAAGCTGTTTAAGAAGCTGTTTAGAAGGAATGCACTAATTAAGAAGGTATTAAAGGGAAGTATCCCCAAGAAGCCTACTGAAGAACGATTCTTGATACATTTACACTTTTCATCCGAGAGACCAGGCAAAGAAGCTCAGAAGAGGGCTGCTAGGTCATCACAGGGACCTGAGCTACACACAGAGGTTGATTCTGAAAAGTAGGGAGAAAGAAGCATGTTTCCAAGTCAGCTGGGCAACTTCTCCCAGCCAGGTAGCATCTCTGAAAAATCTCCATGCACAATCCAAGAGAAGTAAGTGGGATCTGTTTCCTGCCAAGAAAACCTCGCAGAGGTCGTTTTGAAGGCTGGAAATATCAAAAGCTGGAATGTCCTCTGTCCTTTCTGTTGAGTGTCCTTCTGGCTAGGGTCACAAGGGGGAGAAGTAATCTGAAGCCTGTCAGAGTTTGCAGATCCCAGTGGATGGTAGAATTGCTGTGCAATTAGCCATGTTTCAGGGTGAAGTGGGTGCTCTGCTTTTGGGTACTGCTGCTGTACACTAGACAGAATGCCAAAACTTCCCTTCTGCCACCTGGCTTCTGTAAAGGTGACAAGACTTAAAAGCACTAAATAACTAAGTGTATACAGTGAGAGAAACTGGGGAAATAAAGATCAAAGTCTGCCCCACCCCCACCACACTCTGCTGAAAGAAGCTCAAAATTGGCATCTGACTGCAAAAAATAAAAGAATATTGCAGGATTAATTTCCTTGCAATCCATCAGTGAACTGGTGTCGATGGCATTGATAAACTGTTAATTACGAAATCAATAGCTATGAATTTTTACAGCTATCAGAGCGCTGAGGTTGGGGGCAGGCTGCCTGACCATGTCCCTGAGGGTCAGCTGGCCTAGAAGCTGGGCTTCATACCAGGAGCCTGTCTCCAGCACTGCTGGCATGGGGTACAGGGCAGGTGTGAGAATGGACAAGGCCCACTGCTTCCTTACCTAACTCTCTTCTTGCAGCTTCTGACAGGAATAGGAACCTTACAGGACCCATTAATACCCATTAAAATTTGCTATGCATCCCTTTGCCAGACCCAGACATTGCTCACTCTATCTTAGCATTAAAATGCATTGCAGAAAGAAAAGGGGAAATAAATTTTGGCCACTCTGGGATGTCCTAAAATGAATGTGTGCTGTATGCTAACCTAGAGGGCTCCTCAATACATAGGCTGGTCAATTTTTATTCCTCAGGATAGAGGACCTAGGAATGCTTAAAAATGGACTGCTGACTCTGAAGGGTAACAAATTAGGTCTATATCACCTCTACTCTGTTAAAAAAATGGGTGATCATATGGTCTGGGACTTGCCTACTGCTCTGGGAATTAAGAATTCATCCCTCAGCTCTCTGAAATGCACTTACTGGACAGACATCCCTTGAATTATCTTTGCCAGTCCCAGCAGGTGTGTTGTTGGTGCGTCACACCAAGGACTCAGAGATCAGCCTACTGTCAGCTTCTTCTCTAATAATTCTGAGTGAGCTCCCACTTCTATTTTCATTTGTTTGAATTCCTAGAACCAAACGGTCAGTATACATAGGGCTATAAAAGTCCCTAGAATTGCTTGAGCAATTATACCCAGAATTTATCTACATGGGAGGGAAGGCAGAAAGCAGTTTTAGGCAGCACAGGTGCTAATCTAGGTGTTCATCTTTGAGCTTATCTCTGATCCAAGGGAGCTGAAGCCTGGCCCAAACTGCTCTCCTCCTATTGTAGGAATTGACTGTTTGCATGGCAAGCACACACATGCAGGCTCTGTCAAAAATACACTAAGAAAAATAACTGGCATTAAAAGAATGTGAAGGTTCAATGTTAGGTTACAACAGAAAAATACACTTGCCCTATTCTAGCTTCCTTATCTGTGTGTTGCAAGAAGCTTTAATTACATGAAAAACAAAATCCCATGCTTTGCTTTCATATGTTTCAATACAAATAACAAAGCAGGACTTTTGTGAATTATATTTCTGCATAGCTACACTTCCAGCTGCACTAGGAGAAACCAGTGAAGTCAGAGTGATTCTTTCCATCCAGCTGAGAACATGCTTTGGCCTGTGCCTCCTGACCCTTACCTCGGTTTCTTTACTCCACAGCACTGGAAATGGAGCCCCAAAGCATCTGATGAGTGTTGGTTGTTCTGCTCTGTCTTTGTTCAGTGTTACTCCCCTCCTGTGGAGAATGTCTCATAAGCTTTACTCTGGGCTTAGTCCTGGAAGCACAGTGAGCAACAACAGCAGAGAGTGCTTCTGTTGCACTGTGAAAAACTTGACAACAGTGTCCACAGCACAGGCCAGCTAAATGTCCCAGTGTGGCACTTCTCCTGTCACATCTGCTACCTTAGCACTTCAGCCTCTCTGAGGAGCCCTTCTCCCTGTTCAATCCTGTGACCCTCCTGGTAGACAGGGTCTTAACAGGGTGATGACATCACCCATAGCCACCATTGCACAGACAAGAGAGGCTAGCCTTGGCCATCTGCCCATCCTGGTTCACTGGCAAAGTGAAGGCAGCAATTAAAATTATAAAAGCAATATATGAGAAATTGAGAAAGGGAACAAAGTTATGAAGTGCAGAAAAACAATAGGGGAAATGAAGGACATACGAGGATAAGCCATGTCTAGAAGGGCTAAGTAAAGAACGGACAGTAAAGAAGTTTTATAAATATTTAAGGAATAGAAGAAAAATGATCATTTGTAGGGGGGCTCTTTTCAGCTGGAGATGATTAACCTATTAATAGCAGTGCAGAGTAGATAGAAGTCCTGTATGAGTATTTCTGTCTTATTTGGAAAAGAGAAGCTTTGTACACCTGTATTATATGAAGATGATCAAGACTTCAGTTTGTTGTTTATGCAAGAAGGTATTAGGACAAACTTCACAGAAATCAGCAGAGCTGGATAACTTGGCTTTAAAAGTTCTAAAATTTCTGGCTGAGGGTCATCCAGGGCAGATTAATTAGTCTTGGTATTCTTAAGAAATTCAAGATGACTGGAAATGTTCTAATGATGCACATATTTTCCCAGGTCTTATCTGATAATTTCTATGCTAGCCGGATGTGAGCCAGGGCAAAAAAAAAAACGGGAAAAAATAAAGGTGACATTCAATTGAGACTAATAAGATGGCATTTATAGGACATGTAAATGTGGCACTTAGGGACATGGTTTTGTGTTTGACTTGGCAGTGCTGGGTTAACAGTTGGAAGTGGTGATCTTAAAGTTTTTTTCCATCATAAATGATTCTGTGATTTTACTGCCAGTCAACATGATACTTGGGAAGAGAGGTCTTGTCAAACAAACTTGATTTCATTCTCTGATGAGATTACAAGTTTGGTTGATAAAGTTAACTGCACAGATATAATAGACTTAGGTTTTTATAAGACACTTGGCTTAGGACCACAGGACATTCTCATTAAAAAATTAGCACTATGCAATATCAATAAAGAACACTTTCAATTGATTAGTAACTGGCTAGATGACAGATCTCACAGTAGCTATCAGCGGTGAATCATCCCTGAAGAAGGAGTTTTCTCATGGGATCAGTAAAAAAACAAGCTGCTGCTCAACATTTGTATCAATGAACTGTAAGGAATTTTTTTTTTTCTTTTATATTGCTACTGCTAAGAAATGGATGGATGGCAAACAGGGACAGAATGGTGTAAAATAGTCAGGCAGCCTCCCAGAATCCTGGACCACGTCCATATCCATATATCCATATCCAAGGAACACAACTATGGAACAGGAAGTTTATCATATCAAGCTGTCAGGTATAAAAAGACCCGGAGTCATAGGACCCAGCTCAACAAAGATCCTTCTTTTGAGGCTGAACTCAGGCAAACAGACATTAAGATATGCTGCTTTTTTTTGGGTTTTTTAGCTGAGAGAATGATTAATTATTAGAGTCAGCTGCCAAGCAAGATGAAGATTCCCCCTCTTTTAATCTTCCAGCTTCACCCTGGGTGTTTTTCTTTAAAGTAGCTTTAGCCAAATGCAGATACCGGTTTCAGGGCTGGGCTGCAAGAGTGAATTCTGTGACCTGCATGGTGCAAATTTGGCAAAGAGATCTGATGTGAGACAATGAGACTCAGGGGATGTAGAGGGAGCCCTTGTCACACAGTAGCTTTAGCAGTTTCCCTTTCAGATGGGACTCCTGAGCAAATCTGTGTCTGGCTGTTTTTGATACAATGCAGCCTGCTGGATCCACATCTACAGTGTCTCCCAGTTAAACAGGGATTCAGTGCCTCTGGTACCTCAGCGTCTCCAGGACAGAGCCAGGCAGCCCCAACCCCACAGCTTTTTGAAATTGGGATGGGTTTCCCTGATTGCTGTATCTTACCAACACTGCTGAGGTGGATGCAAGTGTGGCTCACATCCCTTTTCTGAGCTCATGGCACTGGAGTTGGCTTGCTAGTGGAAAAGGCCTCCACAGATCCTTTTACTGCCTGAAACCAGCAACCAGTCCATCCCTGTCTGTTCCACTCCCTACTAGAGGGTCAGAGCACAGCTAGGGCTCCAGCAGCAGTAAGCCTCCTTTCTCCCTGCTTTCCAGCTTAGAGTGGAGCTTTGAGAATGTTGCATGACACAGGCAGAGATTCTTAGGCAGTAGGCTCTAGTCTCCTCTCAGGTCAAATAACAGCATGAGCCTTGACTGCCTAGTTGCAAGAGTGGCTGGGCCAGGGCTGTACCTGAGTTGGCGAGGGCCAGAGCTTTGAGTGTGACAAATTCCTCCTTTTCCACCTTGAGCTTCTTATAGCGGCGCACCAGCTGTAGGATGGCCAGGTAGAGCTCCAGCAGCCCTGTCAGACGAGAATGCTCTTCATCCATTATGTAGTCCTCAGCATAGACCAGCTTGTCCTCATATGGCAGGGAGCGGTACACAATGCCCAGGATGAGAATTTCCATCCAGGCACTCTGCAGAAGGCTCATCTGGTCTCCGAGGGAGAGGTTGGAGAACCCTAACAGGGCAAAAGACAAGCAGGGTAAAATGGGTGTGCAGCAAAGCCTAAGGACTAGGGTCCTTAGTTTCCCTAAGATTCAAACCATGCACTCTTCCCTACTGACCTGCTGCTTTAAAAAACCCAAACAACTCACTAAAGTGACCCTGTTTATGTAGCAATCAGCACACATGGACCTTACCCTTCTCTTTGCTCCTATGCCCACCCACAGTCTTAAACAGGAGTTCTGATGCTCTGATTGCATTTATGGGAGCCCAAGGTTGGTGACAACCTCTTTTCAATGACCACTGCTTCTTTCATAGCAGCAACTCTTTTGTACAACATTACCTTCCCTCTCTTCCTCTGCAGGTCTGTATTGCAGCCCATTTGGTCTGTCCCAGCTCAAAAATGAGCAGAGAAGAGCTCCAGAAGGCAGGAAAGAGGGCTTCTGATGAGATGGGGGGGAATGACACAGGCCTGAATTACAAGTATCTTGTATTACTAGAATCTCTCATTTTGGCAAAGATAAGAAAAAGTACAACGAAGTACCAAAATGTGTCCAAAAATTAATACATTTGTGAACAGAATCCTCTTCTATTCAGCACACTTTAATCTCCGTACCAGTAGCTCTGCCTGCAATCCTATCCAGAGACAGAATACCTTTGTGGTGCCATACAAGTACCTAAATCATAGCCAAACCTGGTAGCAATGGAACAGCCCCCACAGTGAACCAAATATTCTCGCAAAATACAGAAAGAGCAAAGATAGACCCTGACGACCTCAGAGTCCACTTGAGAAAGTGAAGAGGAAAAAATACAGAGGCAATGTCCACCTCAAGGTAGGGAAAAAAGTGCATGGGAAGGAAAACTGTCTGTTATGCTTTCCATACCTGGTATGCTTGAAGGCCAGACCACTAAAGATCCTGGGAGTCATTACAAACAGGAATGTCAATCACAGTGTGTTGGTTCTCTCTAGGCAGCTTTTGCCCAGCATGGACAGGCAGAAATTGTACTTTTTATGGCAGCCCCTTGCTTCTAAAGGTTCCTAGGGCTGTGAAAGAATGGGACACCCAGACATGCCTTAGCTGGGAGGGTGATGCTCCACCGGCCTCCCCAGGGAGTTTTCCCCCCAGATGCATATGAAGCCTTGGTGATCACCAAGACACCTGTGAACTCATGAGCCTCTGTGCAGAAGCCTCCCAACTCTGCTGGCTGCATGCAAGACTCAGCTGGACTTCTTTATCCCACACCCCACCCCTGTTCATAGCTCTTGGCCCCACATCGGGGCTTATGTACACAGCCACCATGATGATCATTTGATTTCTCTTGTTATCAAGTTGGCAATTAACAAAAGAGCTGATGATTGCTATATTGACTGACTGTGGGATCTCCTTTTCTATCTGCACTATCTCAGCTGGGGAAGGGAAGGCAGAAGGATGGGTTAGTGGTATTTATTTATCTCTACGCCATGTTTTGTGTTTGTGTTGCCAGGGGAAGCAAAGGGTGATAATGGCCTGGCAGCCCTTGGACATCCAATTTCCCTTATCAGGCCACTGAATAGAAAAGAGGCCCCAGGCCACATTAATTAACAGATACCAATCAGCTGTCACGTGCTGTGTGTGCAAGGTCTGAGGGGAGCAGTGGGTGGGAGGGAAGAATCAATAAACCATTGGGGAGGAGTGCCAGAGGGAACAGCTAAAGAGGAGTCGAGGCTACTGGGGAGAAGAGCTGCAAATCCAGCTCCATTACTGTGAGACTGGTTCCTGTACAGCACAGCCTGTGCTCCACATAGCCCTGAAGAATCTCACCTCTTTTTCAAGCTGGGAGGTGGGTGCCTTGTCCTTTACCTCACCCTTCTGCCCCTTATGCCCTGCACTGAGAACTGTGCTGCCCTGGAATGCAGTTCTCCTGACTCAGTCCAAGTGCAGCTCCAATACTTGGGATCCTGTCTCCACACGTCTGCCTGCTGCACAGGGAACTGATGAGATTAGCCCTGAGATCAGAGTAAAGGTGCACAGCCACTGTTCCACTCTTTAGAAGCTGAGATCTCTCCTCTGGTCATCCGTCTCCTAGCTCTGACCATGGACATAAGTCCAACATTTAGGTTGCTGCCTTAAGTCCATTTTCTGGATCAGTCACATGGCCTTTCTGCATCTTCATTCCCCATCTGAATTACAAAAGGCATTAGGGCATTGCCTCACTGCAGTCTGTGAACAACACTTCTTAAAGATTGAGTCATGTAGTAGAGTGAGGGGATCCAGGACAGGCATGGTTTGTACTTTTCTGCTACAGAATTAAGAAGAAAAAATTATTTAAGTCTAGCAGTAGCCAGTACACACAGCATCTCTATTAACTGCCCTTTCCCAGAGGCTGTTGTGGCAGGTGAGAACAGGAGACACCATATTTTACCCTTTGCCAAGAAGAACAGAACAGCCAACTGCAATTGCCCCACCCACCTGGGAAAGCCCCTGGCCAAAAGCATTCCCAGGTAGCCAACAACTCCAGCTCCAGCAGGCGAGTGGGAAGAGAGAGCGCTATGGTGTCAAGCCTGGACTTGAAATGTCTGACAGAACTGGGAGCCTTTCCCTCCAGCGTTCACACATGTGGAGTGCAAGGACTAATGGACTGTCCCCGAAGCACTGCAGCAAAGGTGAAATCATATAATTCTCTCAAGCTATAAGAGTTGAGATCAGGGAAAGTAAATGTTAATTTCACCTGACCAAAATCACAGGTTTGCTATTTATTATGGGATTTTAACACTGGGGAACCTCTAGCTGTGAAATTTTCTGTCCTCTTACAGCTCCCAGGAATTGCTAGAATTCAACTATTTTGCATCCTTGAGCTGTTGATGGCCCAGCATCCAGAAAATGCCCTTAGTGATCCATTTCTTGCTGCTTTTCTCAAGTCTGACCCTGAAAGGTGCTTAATCTACCAGTGCCCCAAAAGAGAAGCCCCTGGCTGTAGGCACAGAGCTGCATACGTATTTCCCTCCTTCCCAGGTACATCTCGAGAAAAGCTGCTTTATTTTCAATAGCTGATGGAACATTCAGGTTGGTGGTTTTTTATTTTATTTTTTTTATTATTCTTTCAGTGGTTTGGCAGTGGGAGCTCCCAGAATTAAAAAAAAAAAAAATCACATAATTTGTGGCAAGTGGAGTTCATAATCTGTTAATTTATTATCATTTCTGTCATCCTGGAGGGCCATTAGCAGAGGTAATAAAAGGAGATGTAATTATAGGATCTGAGGCCACTCCAGACACAGCTGCTGTCACTCCACTTGCCATATTTCATTCTGTGCTAGTACTAATGTCTTCCTGGTGAGAACAGCACAACAGCTACCCTGGGAGAGCCTTCATCATCACCCCTCAAGAGAAGTCTTGTCACCCTGCATCAAAGAAAGAAGAAAAGGTGGATGTTGTTCCAAGACAATTTCCATGAGGGGAGAGTGAGCAGGGGAGTAGTGTGGAGAGGGGGCCTCATACAGAAGCCCCACATTGGCTAAGTGTGGCTTTTGAGCTCATGGCCAATAAGGTTGTTGAACTGATAACATTTGCTAAACACAATTAAATCATGTTTTATTGTTATCACGGGAAAGTGTGTTTAAGTTTTACTGATTTTATTTGCTAATACTGTGGGGTAGAAGTTTGTGTTGACACCTGGGATCCTTCAGGGTTGGTATGACTTTAATGTCACATCTTTCTTTACTAATTCCAGCATAACTATAAGGCAGGAATATATTACTTTTTCTCCTTTCTCCATCCCTCTCTGACCAAGAGTTTATGCACACAGGAAGCAATGTAATGTTTTGCTCAAAATTCTTGGAAGGCAGAAATACAGGGTATAGATAATTTAGACACCTGGCAGGCTCCTGGCCCTGCTCTGCTCTGCCCCCTTGCTGCATAACTCAGTATGTTTCATACTTGTTGCAGAACTACAGAGTTTTTGTCCCATTATTATGGATTATCTTTTTTTTTTTTCTCAGTACTGATCTCTTATGTAACAATTCTTGAGCTCTTGCCTGTGCACAGTCCCGTTATAAAATACTGCTGCTGGTCTCAGCTGTGCCAGGCTGATTACTGTGGCTGTTACTGTGTTGTAGGGCCTTTGATAGGAGAGGAAAATACAAAGAGAAATTTGAGATGATAGCTGGTATGTCCTGATTTCAGAAAGGAGAGGAAGAGTCCTTTTCACAGTGCAGGAGCAATCTCTACTGTACTTCTGTTCTGGGATAGTATTGCCAGGACGGAAAACTCTATGGGAACTCGGCTCATCCCACAGTTACAATGTAGGAAACAATAGCAGGGCACTCTGTGTGAACAGAAATAGCCAAGGTTAGAGGGATGTACAACAGCATCTCACTGGACAGCCGTAGCAGCTAATTGCATTGCATTAAAACCACTCCTGTTAACACACCAAGTACTGGGTTAGTAGAGCAATCCAGGCTGAGTTCTCTAATCATCACTGTAACCCCACTTGTGATGAATCAGCCCCAGATGGATTCCAGCACTAGTGATGGGTATAATCCCTGCAGATATGGCAGATCTCATGTAAGAAGGGCACCACCAAGATTAACCTCTTCTCAGAAATACTGTCCTGAAAAAGTTACTTCAGACTTCATAGTCCCATCTCATAACAATCTATATTCCATATAGAACCATTAACTCTTGGGTCCCAGGAGAAACATTCTACAGAAAAAGAGAAGCAGCTACCAAAAAGCCAAAAGAAGAGCAACAGAAAAAACAAAATACATGGGAAAACTAAACTGTCTGATCTCTCATATTAAGATGCTTCATCAAAAAAATGAAGAACTTAAAGACAAGAAGCAAAGCAAAACAACACAGACCCATGCAGTGGAAGACATAGACAACATGTAGTAAATCCTGTGATCCTGTATCAGAGCCTCATATATTCTCCTGACAAAAGGAAGGGGGACAGAAGGCAGAAGATAGCAGAAGTGAGCTGTTTATAGCTTTAGTGAGTTGTTCGTAGTGAATGTGTGAAGCAATCTTTGGAAAGTAGCCTTGTAAATCCCAAGGATATCCTCTAAGTTCCCTAGCTAGCCTTCTCCACACACAAATCCAACCTGTATATTCCTGGTGGGGTTGGAGAGAGACTAGAGAGAGAGAGGAGCATTTTCCCTTCCCAATCCAAATCTGGGAAGAACTCAGAACTCAACACTGAGGGCCATATCTGCTCCTTCAGCCTTGGTCCACCCTACCTGAAGTTGTGGGACACTTGTTATGTCACTCAATCACACAGACACACACTGCCTGTAGTCAGTGAGCCTTCCAAGGCCAGTCACACTGCCAATAAGTTGTCCTCGTTATTTGTTAACAAAGAAGCCTTGAGATTCAGTGGCAATAGCATGTCATCTATGGCAATGGGATTTGTTCTGTGACAAATCCATTATGACAAGCTTTCCTGAGTCTGGACAAGAATGCCCACTGCTGAGAGGGTGTTATTAGCAATAAAGTCCAGTCACTGCCATAATATTTATTCATCTATAAACACACAGACCTAGGTCATGTTGATGTAGTGCAAAACCATGAAAGTCCACCATACCACCCCTAAGGCTGTTTCCCAAGTGCTTTCACTGGGCCAGTCAATGACAGAAAACTTCATAGTATCATATCAAAGCCTTCTGTGTAATCCCAGGGCACAAACACATACAGTGATCCATTTATGTACCTCCATCATAGGTTGCATTGGAGCTTGTTACCAATGAGAGCCCATCACTAGCAGTTTCTTGTAACAGTGCTTTTCACCCATCACTGTAGGAAAAACCTTAACCTCCTGGTTGAGGCCAAAACTGATAAGCACAGAGATGAATAATAGCTCCCTTTGCTGTTCATGTTTACACCCTTGAAATTCCCCATTTACCTGGGATGTGCTTTGCCCAGCCAATGATCACCACCAGTTCCCTGTCTGCCAGGTCACAGAGGGTTGTCAGGGCTTTGATGTCACTCTCCGGCATGGTTGGATCAGGCATGGCATAAATCTTCTCTGGCTCAGCCACCAGCAAGTGGGAGACGATCTTAGTCACTGCACATTTCAAAGGAGAAGCTGTTGTATCTCTTGTGACATAAGGTGACATGACTATGGAGCCCCTAGGACCTCAGTAATGGTTTTGGTCACAACAGACGACCACACTGCAGCCACACAAGCTGTAGTGATCTGCCTATGCCAAACCAGCTCTGGACAGGGATGACAAAAGCAGGGAGCTGCTGCAGTCATTGTCTCAGGTAGGTCCAGTGAGGGGAGAAGGAGGTATAAGCAAAAGGTTGATGGGTTATGGAAAAGTTTAGAGTTGTGGGTAGTGTTGAAGAGAGAAATCAGCATGGGAGGGGTTTTGTTAACATAGCTTGGGTAAAAGAAAAGATCAGAACATCACTAAATGGATTTACATAATCTCCTAGGAAAGGTCTGGTATTTAACCTAGGGGCAATGAATACAGTACCTGAGCTGTACCTAGGCCTGTCTAATTACCTCTACACTATGATTGTAAGAAAAAATTCAAGTACTGTTGACTGATAAAAGAACTGGAAGTTACAATTGCTACACTGTACTTTTGGGAGACCAGTGAAAAGAAATATAGTGGCAGCTCAGAGGACCACAATTCAAGACCAATACATACATGGCTTTTTAGCTGGGGGAGGGATCTGTAAGCTCAGGTAAGTGCTGCTCTCAGAATCCAGTCTCCTTTTGTATTTCTGACGGCCTCCACGGACTCGATCCAGACGAACACCTGCAGGTACAACCAAAAAAGTCCTCATGATTCCTTAGTGCCTTACAGAACCTTGACATGCAAATACTAAAATTTGCTAAGTAAGATATTCCCCACACTCCAGGGAGCTTCCCTCTCCCAAACACTTGAGATCTCAGCTGAACACATCAATCTCAATACCAGCTAGACTGCCTCCAGCTCTAAGCATGCTGCTCTGAGCTTTACTTTTATTCAAAACATTAATGAAGACAGAAATTAACCCATTCAAACTCTTGAATCACTATAAATCTGATGGGCAAATGAAAAGCTTCAGACCTCGATGCACTCTACATGTGATCCTGCTTTTAAAAAGAAAGACTTTAAATGTCAATCAAACTTGTAGTTATAAAAATAAGCTTTTAGATTGTTCTTAAAAATGAGAAGTTAAATGTTCTGTGACCTCTCACTGTTTATATTTGAAAAAAGTGACCTATAGCAAACAGATAATGAACTATGAATTCAACAAAGATGTTTCAGCCTTGATCAAGTACGGCAACTGTAATAAAAGTAGAATCCAAATAAATAGAAACAACCTTGACTACAATGAAGCAATGATAAAGATGAAGTAGGGAGACACTGAAGAATTTGTTGCAGCTCTTTCAAAGTACAGTGAACCAAACTGGAAACTGCACTCTGAAAAAAATTCACAGTGACTAGGAAGTACCAGTGATTGTCACTGATCATGCAAAAAACCATAGCATCATCAATAGATCAGGAACAGCAACTAAGTTGTCCTAAACTCTGAAAAAAACCCTACTGATATTTGTGCAGTTGTCTGTTATTTCTGAGCAGCCATATGGACTCTGATAATCAGTCTGTGAAACTGCGGTTACTTAGTCTTGCTGGGAGAAACAGCTTTGGAAAAAAAATCTTCCAAGGTAAATGTAGGAGCATGTGATTAGAATAAAATTTTGAATTTACACTATACAAGTACTACCTTAGAAACACACAGGAGTTTATCTAGTCTGATCATGGGAACCAATTATGTGATACACTTACTAATCACATGAAGTCATTAATATTTTGCAATCATACTGCTACATAAACACAAACAACTAAAAGCAAACACTCATCAGTTTTGAAGTGACACTTTTTGAACAACCTATACAACTGAAAAAATCCGCAGTCAGCTGGCAAATATTCTACCCTGGAAGGGAGCATGTCTGTCACACTGCATTTCAATGCTATATTTGCTTACTCTGTCAGGGAAAAGAGAAAGCTTTTACTGTAATGCTCACACCACACCTGCACCACCTGAAACTGCTACTTGAAACAACATCTAGATCCTGATACTCTTCATGGCTAGAGCACCAAAACAATTTGACTACCAAGTGCCCCCTAAGCAATAAGAATAGCAGGCCAACAACACTCAGTCTGGCAGCAGTATCTCCCACTGAGCAGGAGGAACAAGAATGAGCAGAGCAAGGGAACTGCTGTTGCACATGGCGGCTGTGAGAGGACAGCAGATGGTGAAGATGGAGAGAAAGGTATGAAGCTGATACAGGTGAACTCAGGTCACACTGAGTAATTTCTTTCCCCTACCCCATCTACTATTTCTTACTCTGTATGGAGAGTTCACTGACATCCCTAATCCCACCTTTCTCTTCCATTACATGGTATTGTTTCTGAAAATGATGCCTGTTCCTGCATTTACTTCCATTTCCAGTGGCAGGTAGCCTGTGGGCAAGACTCCTTCCCGGGAACCCAAACATGCTTCAGAGAGCAATTTCAAAAAGGATAGCCAGTGAATCCCAAACCTAAGGTTATCGAGGGAGATCCCTGAGGAACAGCAGTAATAAAATCCTGGATGAAGCAGGAAATTTTCATTTCCATCCATGATTTCTTTCCCTCTATAAATGTGCCTTGGCTTCTTAAAAAATAAGACTCTATTCCATGCTTTGCTGAATGAATGACACCTAGCTATAAGCCAGGAGAAAAGGGAGGGACACAAATTTCTGGAACTGACAGTAAACCAAACAACCAGTTATTAAAATTAAAAGGGTCAGGACTACACTGTTGGAAGATTATAGAGGAATCCAAAACAGGCTGCCAAGACTTCGGGACTGACATCTTCCCAGGACTGTACCAGATAAGGATCACAGGTGGGTGCATTCCCTCACACCAGTGGTCAGGAAAAGGGAAAGAGGGAGATGCTATTCTCAGCCAGCAGAAACCAACACACAGCCCTCCAGGATGCTTTTGCTGTGCAGTTTGCTAAGCAGTGGGGAGGGGGAACTAGGAGGAATAGGGAGGGAATGGGGGAAGGAGCCTGTTTCCTCCTCCCAAGGAGAATGCCATCCTCCAGTGCTTGGCAGAGGGATGGCTGCACAGGTTGCAGCAGTATTAGGGACCCTCAATCAGATTATAAGGACACAAGGGACTTAAGTGCATTAAAAAAAGATAAGAAAGATGCAGAGAGATTTACCCTCCATCCCTCCTTCCCCCACTGAGCAGATAGAGGTCTGTTTGCCCAAGGACTTCATCTTGTTAATTTTGAACAACTGTTTGTCCTCCTCTTGTTCCCCTTCCTGTGCGACACTCCTTGAGGCAAACGTTTTCAATCAGCACTTGCAGAGCCACAATTCCACCCTGTCATCACTCCAGCCACAGAGCTGGTGAACAGGCTGAGCCCCACACAGCACATCCCAGCTCCAGCTGCTGAGTGCAGTGACCCACAGGTACTGCAGTAAACAAAAGCATTTCAACCCTCGAGTCTCTGACTGTGACATTCCAGACATAAGCATCATGGTAAAATCCTTTCTCTAAAGATCTGACAACCTAATGGGTTGGAAGGGAAGGGCATAGCCAAAAATCAGAACCTGTGGTATGTAGGTACTTGGGTTAATGCCTGCTGCTCTACTAGATTTCCTCTGTGGTTGATTTTAAGACAGGCTGGTTACAGTGCAGCTCTGAGTGGGACACTAAAGGACAGACATTAAAATGGAGTGGGGAGGTGGGTGAACTCAGAGAAGCAGCATGAAAGAAAAGACTGAGCAGAGAAGAAATGGAGGGGAATGTAAACTGGGATATGAATGGAAGTGAGAGAGTGTAAGGAGAAGGGAGACAAAAGAGTGGCTGGGGCAAAACTGAGGGACATGTATGCTGTAATCACAAGGGCAGGTTTCACACCACATGTGCAGCCACCTGAGCATTACCTGCAAGGTGCAGCAGCCATGCATGAGATGCAGCTGTCCATACTGAAGACTTATATAGGATTTGGTACTGCAGCCTCACAAGAAGACAGCAGCAAAATAAAGCTCCTGCACAAACCCTATGCTCACATGAACCACAACTGGCCAGTTCAAAGGACAGAAGACATCCTACAAAAGTGTCACTACTACAGGCACTCCTGGGCCCCCCTTTGTGTCAGCAAGGAGTTGAGATCAACAGTATAGGACAAAGTTTCGAAAGCACCACTCCTTGATAACTTATCTTGCTGGCAGTTCCTTCAAATTAAGGCTATCTATTCTGGAAACATGCCCTCTCCTCCCATTCTCCTGTATGGCAAGAAAGTGCTGCTGTTCATTCAATTTTGTTACATTTTGAGCAACCCTTCATAAAAGTCCTCCTCATCAGACTAGCTATGGAGCTGACCCTGGTGTACACCTCAGGGATTGAGTTCCAGCTCCCTGGCAGGTTGTTCTCAGCTCCCCTGCCTGTCCAAAACCCTCTGACCTTGCAGGGAGGAGGGCAGGGCCAGGACTTGTGCAGGACTTCTCAGCCCAGCATCCTGCCTGGGGCAGGGATGTCAGTTTTCTAAGTGTCCTGTGGGTGCCACTCGTGTTCCAAGCACTCTTGCAGAGAGGTCTGTGCCAGCACCAAGCCTCTGCAGTGGGAGAGCTGATCTGCTGATCGTTCAAGCTCCCTGCATTGCTCTGACATGCCCCTTGGAGAGACGTCTGCCCGACAACTTTGGGATCAGATGTCCCCTTACCGACTTGATAACATCAGGCCTTGGGGTTTTTTTCTTAATGGAAGTAAAATAATTCCATCTTTTTTTAAAAGCTGGACCCAGGCCGAGACTGTCGGAAGTAAAAATAGCCAAGTATGCAGAGGCGACAGCACGCAGAGTCAGGTTTAGTTTCTCTTTTATTTTCTGGGGACTAAAAATACTTTTAAAAGCTCTGTGAAGCTAAGCCCTGGCCAGTGGGAAATGCAGTCAAGGCCCAATATCAGCTGTCGTGTCAAATTACCAGCCTCACCTCACTTTCCATCGAGTCCTATCACATGCCCATGGATTGATAGGAACAGAAAGATCTATCTTGCCAAAAGAGCTAACGGAGGAGCCAAGCTACAGGGTTTGCATGGTACAATGTGTGTCTAGACCAAGAAGGACACAACCAAAGGGAACACAGGGCAAGTGCTGGCCAGGAAGCAAAAGGGCTGCTTTTGCTGAGCTTCTCTGATACACTAGCCAGGTCCTGTGTCCACTGCCCACCTAATCCTTGAGCTGCACTTCCCACGCTACTTGCTCTCCCAGGGTCTGTAGGTAGAAGAGCACCTGTCTTTGGGAGCTGCAGTCTAAAGTACATGGATTGGTACTGGCCAAGGAAGCTGGAATGTATAGGTTAAGAGCAGAGAGGAAAGGAAGGGAGAAATGTTGTATCCAAAGTGTCTCCTACAAATTTTTCCTCTTCCTTTCTGCTCTGAACTTCAGGAGAAACAAGAGCATGAGGTAATGGGATGAGTGAGCCAGGAGGAAGCCTGTCAAGGAAACAGAAAACAGAGATGACCATTAAAAGTCAGGCCTGCCAAGATGGAGAAAGAAATAGACTATAGGAAAAAGCATCTCTGCCTAACAGGAATGGAGAGGGTGCAAACTAACTAGGCTCCCTTTTGTTACCCAGATTCCAGCTTGGGAATGAGGAAAGATCCCTTTATACTATTAGGCTCTAACACTGTGGCCAAAAGAGGCCAGCCCCTAGAGAGTCTTCTGAAACCTTTGATGGTTTCAGGGTTATGTTAGTCATGTAGGAAAGTTTCTTCTGTTGGGCTGACTGAAGAGTCCCTGGAGTCTTAGAGACAGGTTAGCCCTGTGATACCTGATGATACCTGGTCCCAGAGGCTCTCAGATGCCTTGCAGCAGTGACACAAGATGTCAGCTCCTCACACACAGAAACACAAGTAGCATGTTCCAAAAGGTTGGTCCAAAGCATACAGAGTCAGGTGAAACCCACAGAGCTTGCAAACCAGTCCTTCTCCTCTGCCAATGCCAGCTGCATGGCTGCCAGCTCTGCAGGGCTCTCTGCAGTGCTAGCCACTGCTGTCTCTCAAATGTACATCTTTCTTCCCATGCTGAGCCCCTCTCACTTTGCTCCCTCTGGAAACTCAGGAACTAACAACGGATTCAAGGGCAAATGGGAATAAAGAATACCTCATTACCTTGTTCTCTGCAACAACTCTCTGTAATAAGCCACACATCCACATATTCACTCTGTGTCCATGGTCCATGCAAACGTTCTCCTTTGACTGCTTCTCCCAGCCCTCCAAACACTCTGAAGCAGGTCAGTAGCTCTATTGGCTGTCACCCATGGCCACAATGCCTGCACACAGCAGGCTGAGGAGTACTGTGCAAAAGGAACAGATGCAGGCACATGCCAGCTAGGAAAAGACCAAGGTTGCCTTTCACAACAGGACTTGAAAGATGACAAAGTCTCAGCCCCACTGACTTCCCAAGAGGTAGAGCTCAGAGACAAAGCCCCAAAGCTGCCTAGTGTTTGCTGCCTAGAGGAACCTGAAGTCCTAGGTGTGATTTAACTCACTTTAGACTTTGATAGCTCCCTTCTGTGCTTCTGGGCTTCCTTGACAGGCAACAGAGAAAAAGGCACCTCCACATTCAGTTCACTGGCCAGACACTTACCTGAGGAGGCATTGTGACAGATACTTCACTGACTACCAAGAGAAGCCTTGCGGGGTGAAGCCAGTGCTATCTATAGCTCAGTTCTCTGACTCAGTGTATTTCAGTGGAGCAGATTTTGGAACAAGTAGAAGAGCATAAGCATGGATCAAGAACAACCATTTTTGATATGTGACACAATGGAGAGCCCCCCACCACTACATGGAAAGAGGTCTACTTGTGATGAAGATCCACAGAGGTGAGGGAGTTAGACCCACCATGCTCTGCTTTGTCCAGCCTCTAATAGCAACTCTGCTTGAGCCTTGAAGCACCTCCTCAAGTTCTCACCTCAGCAGTGGCTTTTCTAATGCTAAAACCTATTGTCCACTTCTTACTGAATTCTTAAATTGAAACAGCTGTGCCAGGAAGTTCTGAATAAAGACCCTCTCAGGATATCCTGCAGGTCAAGGGCTGGCACAGTCTTCAAAGGTGAGTCAGGGAAAGGGATTGAGAATCTCAGCAGAGCTGAGTCACTGGCACACATAGGTGACTGTACACACCGGTGCACATGCCCAAAGTTACTGTAGAGCAGTGGGGGCATATATTCAGTCCCATCCCATTCTTGCTTACCTTGAAGGTCTTACCTGCTGTGTTGTCAAAACTGCCTAAAAGCTTCTAGGACAATGTCTGGGTTCTAAAAATCCCAGGATGGTTGTTGCAGTTTTTATGTGTTTCCTCTTTTCTGTATTTGTGATTAAGAGCGCTAAGCACAGTTTTGGTGACAGAATACACAAAATATTTATCATAATAAATGCCTCTCTGAACCCACCTAGATGTATATTGATGGAACCCAGACTTCAATGCTTGAAAGAACAGAGATCTAGCCAGGTGTGGTAAGAACCACAAAATTCAAAATGAATTAGAGGAACCAAATTAAATAGATTCATAGTCCATTAGATAAGGGAGAAGGTGTAGAGATGGTCCTGAATGTGCCATTCTTGTATCCAGAAAATAGACACCACGTGGACTCAGCCCATTGTGCAATTTGTGAACAGTCCATCTGCTGGAAGCTTCTTTGGAGAATTACCATCAACTTTCCAAAGGCAGCACATGCTCTCTGTCACAACTCAGCTCCAGCCACACCGAAAATGCTCAATTTATGCCTTGGAAAATAGTTGGGTGTGGAAGATAGAGTCATCAAGATGCCACTCACTGCTCCCAGAGAAACCGTTTCAAAGGACAGGGGGTTGCCTCTCTGTCTTTAAACACAAGGATATTTTAGAGAAAGAAAGATAATGTTTTCATTCTCTTTTTCATTTGGATACCTCCAATAGTGATATTTCTGGCAGTGGCTGGAGGCAGAATACTCTATAAATACAAAGCCATTAAATTGCACACAGCAGCAACCTGATCGGGGCTACCTTTTAATTTCCTGACATGAGCTGGCCACTAACCCAATTACCCAGGGTCCCCGGAGGAGCCCTCAGCCTTCCCAGGAAGCACAAAGCAAGAACCCAAGCATATTGCAGGGATGTCAGCTGAGCTTTCACTGAAATCAAATATCTTTTTGAGAACACATGGTCTGGAAGCAGGGATGGGGGCAGGAGGGAGAGCTGCTGGAAGCACTTTGCTCCATTGAGAGATTCTTTCACTTGAAAACAGAAATTAAAAACTCTCCCTTTGGTTGTGTTGCTGAAAAGGAGCTCTGCTGTTGATTCAGTTATCTGGATTTTAGTAGAAGATGAAGGCAAAGTTGTGAGTGGAAATGGTTTGAAATCACCAGTGCTTGGAATCCCTTTCTCAGATACTCGGTGATGGCATCAAATTTACAACATCACACAGCCAAGTCTGTCCAGGATGACAAATTTGACTCCTTGTGAAAAATTTATGACATCAGCAGCTGCTAAGGGAAACCAAAGAGTTAGGAATAACCACCAGGGCAATTCCACTGAGTACAGAGTTTCCTAATCAGCCTGGGTCTTGAAGAGGAGATGGATTTAAAAGATAGCTGCTTCTGAAATTTGGAGATGACAGTCTCACCCTCTCTGAAGTGGGGATCACCTCTAGCATTCACAGACATGCAGGCACTTGGGTAACACAAGGGTTACCAGGTTATTGCAAGGTTCTGGGAGGCAGGGTATTCCCAAAGACACCAAGGAGAGATAGGAAAGGGGAACAATGAACAGGAAGATGAGCTGAATGAACTTCGTGGCTCTCTTCTGTAGACTTCTCTTTCCTGTTCACTGCCTCGTGCTGCAGTGTCAGTATCCACACATTCCAGCAAACTTTACATCAGAAATAATATTAGACAGATAGGAGTCCAAGAGCTTAGGAGATTTGTAGCAAATAATTTGGGTTCCCTGTTGAATTTTAATATGTTCTCTAGCATTTCTTATTGAAATGCATTAGGACCAAAGGAACAAAGCCTGGGAAAGGAATGGTTGTACCTGGGCTTACTACTACTTACTAGTAGTACTTACTACTACTTACTACTACTACTTACTTACTAGCATAACAGTTTTGGGAAGACAGAGAGTCATGCAGGTATGAGAAATCACATGTCTTTACTGGATAATTGCCTAACTTCTCTCTTGCTATTAAAAAGCCTTCCATTTCTGCATCCAGATCGAGACTATATATTCTTCTGCCTTCCTTCCTTTTATTTGTAAACTTCATCCTCACCACACAAGGGTCATTCTTGAGAGCCAGGAGGCTAGGCCTGAGGAAAACTTACAGGGCAGGCTTCCTATCCCAGGAATCCTCACTCCTGCTTTTAGCACATGCAGTGCATGCATTCCTGCAAACTCCTATCTTCTACTTTCTGAAATAAGGTATACCTGGTCTATCACAGAACACATCTCCAGGGTCCTTTCAGTCCTTGTCCTCTTTCTTGGAAGCCAACCAGTGATGTCTGCAAGAAACTGGGCAGAAGCCACTCATACATCCCAGAAAGTTGCACTTAGGACTCAGTCATGAGCAGGACTCTGAGGAGACAAGTCTCAGCACAGGCAGGGAGCAGAGGACAACTTCAGCAACATAATATACATTACTAATATTAAGAAAGAAAACAAGACTTAAAGGCTGGGGGAATAATCAATGGCATTTCAATGCCTGGATGAGATTTGTTTTACAGACATTTTCTTTGCTGCATGGTTTTCTGCTGTGATGTGACACAATTGCATGTGCATGCACTTCATGAAAAGCATTTCATTACCCAGCTTTGCTTCCTTTTCAGAACTGTTTATGCTCCATTTGGGTCTCTGCAGATGTGCCGCACAGAAGAGGGAACAACACAAAAAGAATTTAGAAACAATACAATCCTTTGAAGAAAAAATTCTGCAGGGCTTCCACAAGAGAAAGGACTAAATACCCAGACAACAGCCAGTCTGTTCTCTTTGGTGTGGTATGGTTTGATATGTCTGATACTGCCTATCCTCCACTTGCCTTCTATCATTTCCAGCCAAAGATGAGTTCTGTAATGAGAGGCCTTGATGTTTCATTGCAATTCACCTGTTATCCCCATCCCTCTTCTGATGATCTCAGAATATTTCCCTTTCATGGGTAGTCCTGCATTTATGGGACAAGGTTTGGGTAGCAGGAGACTGCAGGGGTGGTTTCTGTAAGAAGACACCAGAAACTGTCCCTATATCCACTCCAGACAGCTCTAAAAAGGACCCACCACTGCCCAAAGCTCAGCAATGCTGGTGGTGCCTCTATGATAACACATTCAAGAAAGGGTAAAAGCAGCTGAGAGAGAGGCATGAGAAAATACAGAAGATACAGCCCTACAGATACCAAGGTCAGAGAAGATGCCCCAGATTCTGGAGGACCTGGGGTACCCCAGAATCAGAGAGGCAGCAAAGATGTGGAGAGCAAAGTTGTGAGGTCACGTTTAACCAGCCAATCAATGTCCAAAATGAAACCTCTGAGCCCACATACAAAAGCATCATGTCATCTGAAGTTACATCTGCCTCTTGAAGACAAACAAATTGCTGTAGAACAAAAAGGTTATGTGTGGCTAGAGCATGAATGGCAAGGGTATATTCTTCTAAAACTGACAAGGTATACTGAGTTTTTAAAAGAGTTTTGGGCAGCCAAACTGAAATTTCTCTATCGTTCCAGAAATCCAGGAAGATCTAGATCTACTCTGTAGAGCCCAGAGTTAAAGATCTACATTTATTGTAGGCACAAGACAGACAGTGATGGGAGCAAAGACAAGCAATGGAGTGGACAAACCCTGGGATTCCCAGCTCTGAACAATGCTGCCTCTCCACTGTAAACTGCAGGGCACACTTTCCCTGCACTGGCCAGACCCCCACATCAGACATATCATCTACTTCATTTGGCGTGAGCAGTATCACTGGTTGCTCAGTTTTCCCTGATTTTTGCAGAGCAGAGGGGCATGCAATTCTACTGGACAAAGCTATGAAGATGCCCATCTCCACTGCCTGCAGGCTGGTGGTTCAGGAAGGCAAAGAGCAGTAGAGCACAGGTTTTCTGGGGACAGCACATCCCTACATGAACACTGGGCTGGAGTCTGGGACTGGAGTCTGCTGGAATGCTGGACTTCAGATTCAGCAGGTTCCTACATGCTAGGGTCAATTAATGCTCCCTCGGGGCACACTACAGATGGAAGGGGACAGTGAGAGACAGGCAGCCTGACAGGCCAAAACTTCAGACATCTGAGCCAGTTTGGCTCCCTGGGCAGAGCTTTCTGCTTGCCACTTTCCTCAGTGAGTCTTGCCTGCTCTGCAGCATCACACCGGGAGAACCTGAGACAGCAAAGCTCTGGTGTCCGCGCAGTTCCCTTGTTGCAATACATTGATCAGAGCTCTCTTAAAGAAAGTGGCCTGGATATCTGAGACACCTATTGATTGCTCCATTGGCTCTCTTCCTGCCCTGATCCTCATTCACTCGGCACTGCCTGAATAACCTGCACGTCTGTGTTAGGGCCAGTCTCTCTGGATCTTAAAGGGCTACATTCACAGCTTTTTGCCTGGCAGCAGCCTATGTGGGGAGAAGAGATGTCTGGTGACCCTTATATGCAGTCCCCAAGAGGAGGAACCAAGTCTCTCCTGCAGCATCAAGCTGAGCATTTCAAGTGTAAAGCAGACCTTGAAGTCATGGTTATTTGTTTTGCCATATTTGAGTACTGATGCCTTTTGCTCGAAGAACGAGGTAACATGCCCAGCAGGCAGGAGGTGGCATCATGTATCACAACAATAATGGAAAATGAGAAGAAATCATGAAGCCCTTAACTAGTTACTAGTGAAATATCATATTCTCCTTGAGCAAAAGGATAATTTCTTTACCCAGAAACATCCCCACTACGTTACAAGCCCTGTGGCTTGCCCAAGGACATCAAGCAGAAAACTGTGAAGAACTGATTTCTAGATCTTACCTTTAACCAAAAGTCTGCATTTCTCCAAACTTTTGATAATCAAGCAGGACAGAGAACATGGCGTAGCAACCTTCTGCCATGCATGAACCCAGGGATGAGGAGAGAGGTACACCAAGGCAAAGTAGGAATGGGATCTCTTAACAGGGAAAATAATCATAGCCCAAATATCGAGAGATATCTTGTCCTAATGAGAGTTTGGGGACTGCAGAATAGGCTCTCTGGTGAAACCCTGTCATCAGGGATTTTTAAAAACAGTTAAACTACTAGAATGGTACGGTTGGGAACTCTTGTGCCTTGGCAGAGAAAAGGGATGGATGAGCTAATAGGATGACAGATCAGAGATGGAAAAGACCAATGAACCTTTTCTAATCTGAAATCCCTTGTCAATTCTGCATTTTGAGCAATTCAAACAATTATGGATTTGTTCTTTCTAGAAACTCTTTGCTCTGTGAACACCAAATAGTGTGACACCATTTTTCTCCCTTCTTGGATTTGGCTTTTAAAGATTTGTATTGATTGAATTCTGTATACTAATACTTTGTGCTTCCACCAAGCTTCACATAAAGTTAACTAATTGGTCCTCAAAATTCTTTTGCAAAGCAAAGCAGTATGTCCCTTATTTCTCAGCTTCGGATACTGAGCAAAAGAAAGACAAAAAGATGCCTGCCCAACATCACTTGACCACTCTGTGTTAGGACACATGACCCCCATTTGCAGATTGCTAGGGTAGTCTCCTCTGCTCTTCTTGATATTATCATGTGCTCTTGTATCCCACTGCTATCAATAAATCTTTATGCTGTATTTTCTACAGCTCTAAATATTATGGGCAGGATCACAGATACACTAACATCAATAGAAAACCACCTTTCCCCAGTGACTTTAATGATGCCTGATCAATCCCTATAAGAATAACTAAATACACTTCAGCACAAAAGCAGCCACAGTGACAAATTTCAGTTTGCCATGAGCAGTATCCCACAAGGTTTGGGAGTTCAAGCACAGCACGGTGTGAGTGAATTTACACTGCTTTCCAGACTAACTCTGGTCTGGAAAGAGTTAACTGTTTTCACAGAACTTGGAGGCTAAGGCATAAAACCCTTCACAGGGCCCTGCTCTGAACAGTGCTGAACTCCCAGAACTGGAAGCAAAGATGCTCTGACACAGTTAGCACACCAGCACCAGCTCCTGTGACTGTTCCCCCAGCTGCCAGCTCCAAGAGGCTCAACTGCTCAGAAGCAGGACAGCACAGACACTGGCAGCCAGCAAGCCTGAACCTGTGCTGCTGCTCTGCAGAATGACTGGAGCCACTACAGGCATTTATGGTTGTTTTATGGGATTCATGTGAATAGGCTACAGTGCATTAACCTGGACTCCCACTAAGGCCAGTTTCATGAGTGTATATTTTCTTTAGTGGGTAAGGGGATACATCCCCTCCCTGAACTACCACATGAAGAGAAGCAGGTTTCCAGTGATCTCTAACTACAAAGTAGGTGCCTCCCTCCCAGCAGGAGATCAAGATCCTCTGAGTCTACCACCTCTACACCTAGGTCAGGAAGGGCCAAACTACAGAAGCTTGCATGTCTGCCCCTTGGTAACTGGTATGCTCTAGAAGGAAGATATTTAACCACAGAAACTACACATCCATTAAAGAACAAAATGGGTTTAATGTCTAATCTACATTCTTACTGGCTGCCATCAACTTGCCTCTCAAGAAATGAGAGAGCTCTATCAAGAAGCAATACACACTCAACTGACATTGTACAATTTATTACCAGCTGCTGGGATGTTATGACCTGGAAGAAAGTTGTATGATGGCATCTTGGCTTCAGCATAGAGGACTCGTGCATAACCACAGCCAGTGACTGTTTCTTGTGGTTAAGTGAGAGGACCTCGCTCTGCTGGTATAGCAATGTAGAGGATTATGTGCAGTGCCTCTCCTTCCTTCCCCTCCTCCCCTCACTGCCTTTCCCAGAGGGACCCAAGGGAAACAAACCTTTAAAGTCAATCCATAAGAATGTGTTTAATTGCCACTGAATTCCCTGTGGTTCTTCTTGAATGGACAAGGATTGAAAAGGGGGGTGTGGGAGGAAAAACAGCACAGGAGAGAAGCTGAACACTGCTCAAAGAGTGCTGAACAGATCAATAGGCTGAGCAAAACACAGGCTGAGTATGCAGGGCAGGGGACCCACAGCTCCCAGACAAACCTATGCTACCAACCATCTTCAGGAAGCCTCCTGAGTGATAATACAGGCAAACCTTCATTGCACACTGTGCCACAGCTCTGCATTAACTCCATCCTTCCCTCATGAAAAGCTGCCAACCCAGTCATGATCACAAAAGAGCCTCTCCTCCTCAACACCGAAAAATTACTGGGGGGCAAGAAGAGAAACACTCTCCAGCCCAAGGCTCCTTTGGGAAAGGAAAGAGTCTGGCACCACCAGTTTTCAGTTATTTGTCAAATTTGCAAGTATTAGAAATAATATCTGAGCATGAGAGCACTGACTAGAACCACTGTCTTCTCTGGACTGCTCCCTTGGTCACTGCCCCTCCTGTCTCTCTTACAAAGCCTGTAGAAAGATACATTCAGGAACACAAAGAGGGCAAGCATGTAGTTAGCCTGGGAGATTCTGCAAGGTCTGGAATCCCAGCACTGTTGGGACGGAGAAAAATGCTTATTCTGACTCTGTCTTACCTTCTTTTAGCATCCCCACTTTGAGGCATTTCATGAAGCGACAGGCCTGACAGGACTTGCGCCTGCGTTTCGTGATCTCACACTCATTGGTGGCCGGGCAGCTGTATTCAATGTTCCCTGTAATCAAACACAGAGATGGTCACCCAGGAATCATGTTCCCCCCGTGGATCCAGGGACAGGCTGCAGTGCCCAGATATTTCCACTACCACCAGTCTGTAAATGTTGCATGTTTGCTCATTCACTTACACACATCCTCTGAGACTTTACCCTGCTGACCTAGCCAAGGGGATGACTGCACTGCTGGGCTTCCAGGCATGTGTCCTTCAGGCATGTCGTCATCCCCTGTGCTCCACCCCTTGTCACTTGTACTGTTCCCTGAGGTCCAGGGATGAGAGTAGGAGCAGTTCAAACATTACTAGAATTTCCTTTGCTGCCAGTCTTGCTTCATATCTGTGGGATGGATGTCACCTGCCTTTTCTTGTCCTGCTTAGGGAACCAGGGAGCTTTCCTCCTTTGCTTTCTCCTGCCAGCTGGCATACTACAGGTAGCAGGGAAGCAATATGTCTGCATTGAGAAAGCTGGGTAAGACGTCCTGTAAAATGAACATGGGTTCTCTCTGCAAACTTTTACATTTTTACTTTATTAGTCCTCGTGCACCTGCTCTCATCCTCTGCACTGAGCATTATCTTTTCTTTCCTCATTCCCTTTTATTTATGATCCCCCCTCATCACTGCCTATAAGACAAAAAGAGAAAGAAGCACCCCAAATTTATTTCTAATCACATCACATTTTATCATAACCCAAGAATATAACCAAAACGTGGATGCAAGGGAGGATGTAAGTGGAATTATGCTGGATCACAGTGTTAGGTAGTACTAGAAGACAACAAACAGAAATGGCTGTCTCCATCATGCCATTTACTTTGAGCTGATGTTTCTGGAGAGGGCTATTCAATGTTTGCTGTGGAGCTGAACTGGAAATCAAAACTTGGCACTGATGCATTGACAATGACAATACATTTAAGGCAGTCTAGTTACTGGTAAATCAGGCAGCACTGAAAAAGGTACCTAAGCTCTACATCTCAGTGGAACAATGGAAAAGCTGGTTTAATGCTTTAGAGTAGGAAACTGAGGTTTGAGAGTTCAATCAGAGCTGTAGGGAGAGTGTAGGTAAGAGCTGAGAGAACACACAGTAAGGACTTTGTATAGCATCAGATTAGAAGCAGAGTTTACAGTTTAGTAATACTGGGACAGGAATTGATTTTTATTCTGACTTTTGTAATGCATTTTTGTGGTTTTTGCAAGACCATTCCCTCCTCTAAATAAAGATCAACAATCTGATACATATCAGTCTCTGGGGGTGGTAACTAGAACTTGGGGTTCACTAAGCTATTGGAAAGCCCTCTGGATCTCTGCGTGGAAAAACAGAGCACAGAATCAAAAGAAAGCAAGCACCACTTGATTTATCTCATTATTCTTGGCCCATGCTGAGTGAAACCCCAGGAGCACACAACCCCCAAAGCCTAAAGGTGGTCAGCCTACTAGCTATAAACATTTTGCCTCTTGCTTCTTATTTTGTCACAAAACTTGCAACTTCCCCCTAAGCTTCAGCCCAGCCACCCCATTCCTCTCCCCACTGCTCCTCTGCCCCCAAATGCAGTTTGTCAGCAAGAGCAGAGTGTGCTGCCCAAGTTGCTTCCATTCAGGATGTATTTCGTCATTGTGCAACATCTGAATTTCAATAGCCAGCCATGTATCAACATTCTCAGAGAGCTGGAAATTGAGATTCAAGCTAGATCTCAAGGTAATAAACCAATTCCTGTTCTAGACACAGACCTCCAGCACATTACAGACCCGTGAGTATGGTGGCCCTGATCTCATGATCAGATACTTGTTGTGCCCCACACAGGAAGGAACAGAGAAGGAGCAAACCTTACTCAGACACAGTCTCACTTTGGGAGGTTTTGCCTTTGTTTGAATGTCAACCTTTCTCACCAAAGCCAGGATCAGAGCTCTGGAGAGATTCAAGATTTCTCGTTTTATGGTCCAAAACCCAAAAATTTGTCCCCTAACACAGAGACACTACAGTAAGGGCACTGAGCCTTTATAGCAGTAGGAGAAAGTGACAGCTCTGATCTGGAAGATCAAGGTCCCTCCACAGTGTCAAGCAGATCCCCAGGCTTCTCCATGCCTCTGCTCCCTGGATCCTTTGACAAGTGTAGTACTGGAAAGCGTCTACAAAACCTACATCACAACTAAATGGGAGAGTGTCAGAGTATGTGAAGGTACTATGAGCAGCTTGGATAAGCAGTTGTCTATATCAGGTCCTTTATATCAGTTCTTTATTTCAGGCCCAAAACCATGCTGTGCACTGCAGAGATTGAGAGTCACAGCTGGGGGAAATGCCTGCCATTACTGCAGAAATCAGGAGCATCACCAGGGAAAGCACAATCAGCATTACCCAAGCAGAACTTGACCAGAAAAAACTATTGTTTCCAAAAGTTTACCAGAGATCTTGGATATTTTTCTTTTTTTTTTTTTTTTTTTTTTTTTTTTTTTTTTTTTTTTTGTGTGTGTGTGTGTGTCTCAATTTCTTTTATGGGTCCTGGGGCTGCCTGCCAGCACAGTGAGTTGCTCACAGCTCCCTGTAATTTCTGTAAGTGCCCTGTGATAAAGTGATGAGATTAACTCATCGAAATTCCAACAGCCTCCCAGTGGCTGGCAGTCACACCACCAGCCCAGCTGCCAGCACAGGGGCCTCGGAGAGAGCTTCCTTTCACTGCAGCAGCTGGGGATGCTGCAAAGTCCTGCAGAAGAGTGTAAGCACACAAAGGTGCACACACCTCTGTATGCAACAACAGAATGTGAGTCAAGTCTCTGTGTGTCACGAACTGTAGATTATGTGCCCTAGACAGAAGGGGCAAAAAAAGGGATTGTTCAATAGACAAGGCCTTGCTTTGAGCTGTTGCTTATTAGAGAGATTTCCTTTACTTAGAAAATATTTACACTTGATCTGAAAAAAATGGTAGAACCTCACCGATGGCATGGCACAAGATTTACCTAAAAAATTGCTTCAAAAATCAAGTGGTAGGTGAACAGATCAGAGTTTGGATTTCTTCTAAGCCTTTATATATCACCTTGGAGAGCAAATCTCTTCCTCTCCATGTCCTAGTTTGCTCATCTGCAAAATGAAATGAACACCAAACCTACCTTCTGGAGAGATTGTGAGTCTTTATTCATTATTAAGGTGTAACTGTACTTTAAAGCCTTTAGATGAGAGATGCTACAAAATAGCAAAGGACTATTAAAGTGACAGATCATGGTTTTTTATTGCTGGAGAACTGCAAAACTATCATATTTTCTGCAAAATTAGACCTCTGACTGTTAAACAATTTGGAACATAATTTCTAGTGCACATATAATAGCAGCACATGAAAACTGCACACCAAAACTTGGTCATTCAATATTCACCCTATATCTCTGGAACAGGATGGAGTGGGAAGACAAGAAAATCTCCCTGAGCTTGGGAGTAAAGTTCCACCCATCTTCTTCTTAAATTAGGGATAGGGTCCTCAGGAGAACTGGGCTTGAAATCAGTACAGCACTGAGGACATAAGCTACTCCCTGCTTACTGATGCTACCTTTCTAGAAAGCCTTTCTGCAAGGAAACTCAGGAAAGATTATATAAAAATAGCCAAGACTGTCCTTAAATAATTTTCAGCTTCTGATTGCTAAAAAAATCCCATCTTGCTTTTTCTCATTTCTTCTTCATTGCTATTCACTTCAATTAGTCCTTCTAACCAAGGCGTCATAGCTCAAGTCCTGGTGTGAAGAGAGGTACTTCGTGAAAATCAGAGGAAAATCTCTCAGTGATCTGCATGAGGTAAGAAGTTAATTTTTAAGCCTCAGCTTTCAAAGAAAAGGATTCAAATGATACTATGAGGAAAACAGGATACACTTAGCTGTATCATCAGCATTGTTTGCCTCCTCAGGGTGGTACACGTGGTTCCTGTTCACAAAAGAGGGCTTGGACATTTCACAAAACCTCACTCAAATCAGCCCTCCTGTTTACACATAGGGGTTCTGGGGCTCCCTATTGGCAGCAAGTTTGTCTGTAGGTTTTCAGACACAGAAATATTTTACAGAACTTCCACAGGAAAGATCCTTCTGCACAGAGCTCACTGTGCAGGATGTACTGAGGCAAACAGAAAACACTAGACTAATAGAGCTGAGGTTGCACTGAAGATGGGTTTTTAAATTCAAGTGATAGATTTGTGAATAGTAAGCAGCAGTCAAGCACTAGATCATTAAATACTGCACTTTCCCTGAGTAAGATTTAGAAGTTTTTGTAAAGCTCTGAACTCCCACCTGAAAAGTAGCAGGCACGTTTCTGAGAAGGACAGAAGGTCAGGACAGGGCCCAGCTGATGTGGCTGCCACTGCAGGGACACAAAACCTCCTTTGTGCATGTGGATTGTAACGCTCTTCTGCTCAGGAAAAACTCTGTCAACCTCTCCTCTTCCTGGGAGCCACTCTAAGCACCACAACAACCAGAAAGCCCTAGAAGACTTTATTACAAGCCTGTTATAAATCTCTGCAAGTCTTCTGAGCTGCATTATCCACTTTTTAAGCCCCTTATTGGTGTAAAGGCATCCTAACACAGCAGTTCTGTTGCTACACTCACTGAGTTTGAAGCTTGCAAGACTCCAGCTGGAAATCCACAGACACAGGCACTTTGCCTAACACACAACTTTCCTGTCCAGAAGATGATGGTGAATGTGTCTCCCTTCTCTGAGTCTGCAATGTTTTGCTCAGCTTTTATTTTATAATAATGGGTCATTTTAGAAATAGCCTTTATTTTCACCATTTGAAGATGAAAAATAGATGCAAGGTAGTCATAGTCATGAGTATATGGAATAATAAAGGAGTCATGTCATTACCAGCACTGTTATTAGTTAATATTTAAAATAGGCAAAACTACCTACTAGTTGCAACCATTAATGAACAAAAGAGAATATATATTTGACTGATACATAATGCTCTACCTACTGAGCAAACTATTAAGAGAAGGAATAGACTTTGAGAATTTCTAGCCTGTAAAAAACCCAGTTTTCGTCTTTGTCTAAATTTAGATGAAAGGATTAGTTAGGTTTTCCATGGAACAGAAATTAAGAGGTTTTATTTATAAATATCCCAAACTATCTTTTATTTAACAGATCCATTCCTTTACATTCAGCTAATATAAAATCTTTTCCTTCAAATCAGACCTCTCCTGAGCACCTTAAACATGTCTGAAATTCAGATTCTCTTCTATCTGCACTAGACTGCACATTCCACAATATTCACAGTCAGGTAAGGTAAATGCAAACTGCCATATAATCCCATGAATGTAATATATATAATAGAATATAATCCCATGAATCACTACAATGATAGAGAAACAGGATTAAAATTTTGTCAGACAGTCTAGCTGACTGAAAATGCTTCAGGTCAGTTTAGGATTTCTGACTGCCTCAAAGCATGGGAAGTCCTATCCTGGGGTTCAAATTATGATGTTCAGAGAGAAAGACCTGCAGCCCAAGAGTATGTTCTCTCATCTCACCTCAGGTTTTCACTTTTCTCTCTCAAGCATTGCCAACACTGCGAGTGGAAATGACACACAGGTTTCCAGGCCTTGATCCTTGGGCTATGTAACACAACATAAGAAAGGACAGAGGTATGGCACTCCCCCATAACCTGTGGGGCAGGTTAAGGTGTATTGGGAGATCCTGTCTTCCTGTCCGAGTTCAGGAAAACCAAACACTCCATTTCAGCTAGAAGGGAATCAATGGTTTGCATTTTCCTGAATTCTTTTCTTTTATCCTATCATGAAAATTTTTCTTGGGGAAATCTGACTTGGTAAAAATTCCACTTTTCTTTGGAAAAATCCTACTGACAGAAAACTCCCACACAGCAATATTAGTGACCTCAGATAATGAGCCATGTCCATGCTGGCTCTCAGTCTATCTTCTCCCCATCACTTCAAAAGCAGCAGCCCTTGTGCTGTCCATGACAGCCTGGCCTCACCTGGCCGAGTGAAAAAGTGAATCGCAAAAAAGTCATCATGCTTAAAGAAGGTCTGCAGCTTGGATGTCCTTTATTCCTGCTGCTGCTACAGTGGCAGGGGAAATCGAAAGGCTATTGCAAGGTACTCTTGCCTCAAGATATGCAGGTTTTATGTGAGTTAATGCATCTAAAAAACCCCTAATAGACACAGGGTAATTTGTGTCAGGGGAGGGGAGGCTAGCTGGAAGGGAGACTTCATGTGAAATTCTTCTTCATGATCAGGGGCATCTAGATAGGGCTGCAGTAGTTTAGTAACTCAGCACAGATTTAGACCCTTTTTATGGCAGCATGCAGATGTAATACCAGCAGAGTAAGTATTGTCATAGTATTCATTACTTTTTCACCTGTCAATACTCAGGCACAGAGAAGTGGAGTGGCTTGTCCAAGACCACAAATGCCTGATGATGAATTTACCTATCTCATCTCTTGAGCATCTGGGAAATCTTGGGGTTATTGCTCCATCTTGGTGCTCAAAGCAAGTCAATGCTGCTCCCACATACTGAATCAGGGCAAGATTTTGGTACTAGGATACCAGGAAAGCAGTTACATAACATACACATCTGCATGCTTTCTGCAAAGCCTACAATGTTAGGTAGCCTGGATGAAGATGTTTTCACTTTGTTAGATGCCTAAAACAGCTACTGAATATAACAGAGTTGCAGGATAAATACCTTTTGGAAATGCTCTTGCCACTCCTCTTTTATGAGATCCTTAAATCCTTTCTTCCTGCACACCCAGGGCTATACTCAGATATCACGTCCACAGCAGCAGAGCCCTGGGAACTGTGTCTTTTCTCGACTCAACCAAAGTCCGCACACCTGTTTGCTGCCCACTTCCCTGGGCTCAGCCTTCGGCTGCAGAGATGAAATTGCTCACCCTCAGGCACAGCACACTTGACTCTCACACTCTTAGGAATAAAAGCATTTTGGTACCTCAGTTGCCAGCCCAAGCTGATGACAGGGTGAGAGAAATTTCCACTTACTCCTTTCGCCCCATCTGTTACACGTTAACAGACAATCAATTAGGGAACCACAAGGAGAAAGAATATGGCTGTGCTAGGGAAAGGAAGATGGAGGGAAGCACTCTCCCCTCTGGGGATTCAGTCAGCTGGCATATCACCTGGCTGATACAGGCTCCATGTATTTCTACATGTGCATCGTTTTCTTTTGATTATGTCTGACAACTTTTAAAAAGTTCCTGTCTTTTTCTCCTTCTTGAGGTCTCTTCTGTTCTGCCACAGGGGTCCTCCAGTATCATTCCCATGAGGAGTTAATTATCTGGTCTCTTCCTGTATTAGGAGACCCCAGGACTTTGCTTCAGACCCTGTCCCTGTTTTAGCACCTGAATGTGCCTAAAAGAAACACTAGGAAGGGTCCAAGGGCTGGAGAAGGGATGTAGTCAGTGCTGACAGAAATGCAAGTAAAAGTTCACATTCAATCACAGAGATTCAGCAATGACAACTCACAGAAACCCTGCCAGGGAACAAGCCTATGCCCTAAGGATGGCCATGGCATAATAAAGAAGGAAGTATCAGTGGGGCAGAGTAATTATTTCCACAGCTGTATTTCCACATTAAGGAGAGATATCTAAAATCTATGAAAACAAGATAGATATAGTGACTTCTGCAGAGACCTGGGATAAACTTCACCCTGTACTGCTCAAGAGTTGAACATCCCCAGCAACAGAGTGTAATCAGATCCATCCAATTAACAAAGTGAGTGGTCTCTCCATATATGCATTTCTTTAATTTCACAGGAGGCAAGGAAGTATTGATGTAGTGGATTAACCCCAGCCAGCAGCCAAGTAAATGCACAGCTGCCTGCTCACTGTAGACCTGCCTTCAGTCAGCACACCATACTTGGGCAAACACACTATACTTCCACTGGAAGATGAAAGATCCTGTCCTTTTTCCAGTTAGTGGAGGAAATAAAGGGAGTATCTGTACATCCAGGCATGTTTGCTCACATGGGGCATGTATATATAAGTATACCCAAGCATCCATGAATCTTGGAGGTTGTTTGGATGCACTCCTGCTTTTGATTATATTGTAGCTGCACATGTGCACATCTGCAAGCACACTTTTAGCAGTCAGGACACAGCCATACTCCTCATACATGAATTGTACATGAAGGAGCAACACACTGCAATTCACCTACACATGCGTGCATTGAGGTTTTTAAAATCGCCTGAGGAATTGCTCATCCTTAGTGAGGCTGACAAAAACTTCATCTTCTTCAGTGCCTGTTTTTTTTATCTTCCAAGAATCTGCATCTTAATGAAAAAGGTTGGTGAAACTGGAAAAGGAGAAAAATACTGACTCACAAAAGTTCTCTGTCCAGATTTGTGCTGAGGTTTGGAGTTCATGACTACATATCAGGACTGGTAGGACAAAGAATTTCTCTACTCCTGTAACGCTGGAGCTTTCACCTCAAGGTGCAGATATGTCTACATAAATTCCATCTCTTGTCAGAGGCATCTACTCTTCAAATGGGCCATAAAACACCATTAGAAGGCAAAGCATTTCCTTTCCAGGCCTTACACCACTAGCTGCCACATTCTCATAGTATCAGTGCCACTAGCAGAGGCAGGAAGAGCCACTAGTCCAGATACCCAGTTGTGGTAGCCAGTCAGGCTAGGAACTTGGCAAAGGTTCCTACCATCACATAGCCTAAGTCCATGTCCATATTGATTTGGAAGGACCAGAACTGAGCAGGAGGAGAGAGGAAGCATACAAAAGAACGGGGAGTTAAGTGCATTACATTCATTCTCCCTTCCCCCCTTTTTCACACCACAGTCTCAGCAATGTCTGGGGCCACATCCCTTTATTTCTATGGAGTGAATGCCTCAGTTTCCATTCCTTCCCACCATACCTTGAATAGTCCTCTTGAAGAAGGCTTTACATGCCTCACAGGAAGCCACGCCGTAGTGGTACCCAGAAGCAATGTCCCCGCACACCAGGCACAGCCTCTTGGGGATTGCATTGAGCATGTACTCGCACTTGGTGGGTGAGTCCTCCATGATGGCGCTGGCGCAGTCGTCGTAACGCTTGCGGCAGGACCCGCCGCCAATCCCCGTGCCATTGAACATGGGTGGCGAGTCTAGGCCATTGGGGTGGCCACCCATGGCGATGCCGTAGCCCCCGCTAGCGTCGGAGGAGCCGCTTGGGCTGTGGTGGCTGATGGCGTCGATGCCAGAGGATGGGCTGGAGGGCTCGGTCTTGATGAAGGACCCGCAGCTGGAGGAGAGGTGCCGCTCCTCCGTGGCCATTCTGCCGAGCAGCCTGCAGGGAGAGAGCAAAGGCACTCAGCAACCACCTGGCCAGACCTGGTTCCAGGCTTAGTCAAAAGAGAGCCCTCCTTTTGCCACCTCAGTCCAACTCCAGTTGGCTCATGCAGTTCAACCCCGTGCGGGTTCTTCTTCAGGAACATGGGTACAATTGACTAAGACCAGCCCACCTGTTCCCCACACACTCACACTAGAGTAAAGACAAAGCTCTTTGTATAGATCATCATTTCGGGCTGTTCACAGGCTGCAGTGCTGGGAAGGGGCGTGAATGCTGATGAAGTACAATCTACCCAGAGCACCATCTAACCCCAGACAGCAGAAAGAAACAAGCTTGCTGGTGGCAGACCAGGTGAAAAAGATGTTTGGTTAATAGAGAATGGGCTGTCCTGGCTTTATGCAAAGTTCAGTAGCAGACTCTGCAGAAAGGACCTGCTCAGATTGGATTTTCATTTTTTCATTTGTAATACAGAAGTCTTTGATTAATTTTCAAGTTGGACTCCTTTTCTCACCCTTTATCCCAACCTGCTGCACTATCATCATTGAAAGAGGAGCTTAGAAACAGAATGAAAGTTATTTGATCAAAAGTTTCTTTTGTCTCAAATCTTAATCTTTCTTCTATTTACTAGTGTTGAGCTTTTGCATGGACACACAGATTCCCACTTCTTAAACAGAGGTTACACTCTTAAGTTTATGAAAAGAACTTTGCCAGCTTTTCAAGCTCTTCATATTTATTTCAGTCACAGATAGTTTTATTCCTTATAAAAGTGTTCAGTCTTTTTTTGGAAGACTGCTAAATTTTATGATATTTTCAGCAATGAATTTACTCATTTATGTTTATTTTATTATATTTACAGCAATGGGATTACTTGTGCAGTTTATGAACAAACTAATTCCGGTTTTATTTGCCTATAAAATATTTGCAGCCTGTCAGGCTCCCTGAACATCTCCTCACTTTTCTTCTCAGGAAATGTAGTTTTTCCATGTTCTCCTCATTCAGCTCTTCATTATCTATATGATTGCTCTTTATGTAGAAGTTTTTGCAGATCTCTTATCTGCTTCATCATCCATCTCTGAGCTTCCTCTAGTCTGGCTATTTCTGTTCAGTCCAGAACAGAGTTCAATGAGCCAGCTCCTCAGTAGCATGAAACTGGCACTGCTCCATCACTTCTCCAGATGAAGATCTGGACAGTAGACAAGACAAAAGCACGCCATCAATTACCTAGTGACGTTACAGTATTTTCAATATTATTTTCTGTCTATGTATTATGTAACTCCTTGCACTGTTGGCTTTTTTCCCCCTCTTCAAATGAAAATCTAAATTGTTACCATTTCTTCAACAAATAATATCAGAAGTTATTTACTGCAACACTTGATCCTATTCCTGAGTTGCTACAGTTAATTTAGAATCTATTAAAATGTTTGAAATATCAAATTAATCCTTCTGGTGTGCAATGTTTTGCAATAGTCAACAGTGTATTTCATCTGCCACTATGCTGTGCAGTCCACACACCCCGCTTTATTAGGATCTTCTGGAGCTCTTCAGTCTTCCTTGGTAATTTGATTTCACCTGCAGTCTCATTGTTCACCCACTTCCCAGATCATTAACACATGGATCAAACACCACAATACTGATCTTTGTGGGTGATTCATGTTAACCTTTATCATACTGAAAATTGACTTCTCTTTCTTTTCTGTGTAGGGTCTCTGACACCTTTTAATTGATAATAGTATTAAACTGTGAGGTTAAATTTTCCCTTCAGCAAGACAATTTGTCAAAGGTTTCAAGAAAAACTAAACATGCATTTTCCTGATGACATGGCCAAAGAATCCTGACTGACTGGAGATGCTTGACTTTACTTCTTGGAAGCTCTGCTTATTTAAAGTTACCACACCATGGTCATGTGGGCAATTTCTATTTCTATTTCAGTTTCAGCCTATTTACCTGGTATTTGTGGCAACTCCTTCTGCCAAGAGGTCAAATCTGCCAGGGGACGGGACAAAACATTCTGTGAATCAGCAAGGCTGGAGTGCACACTCTTATATATCACATCTGTGTGTCTGTTGATAGGAATATAGATGTTTGATATGCAGCAAATTCACAGTCCTGCATCCGTATGATCTCATTTGACCTACGTATCTCCTAATTTTCCCTTCTCTGTTTCCTCCTCAAAGTTTGACCTCATCTCCTATCTCTGGGATCGATCAGCCAAGTTTGTTTTTTGGCAAGACTGTTGACCTTGAGAATATGGGCAGGCATCTCACGTTCCTCAGCTGCTTTGCCTGGTGTTACTTGAGAGGAATCCAGGGTTTGGTCCCTCTCAGAGACAGTGTGATGAGTTGATAAATGCCCATGCTTTGCCCGGAGGGCCACAATGAACTAGAGGTCATGGAGCAGTTACAGAAATTGCTGCAGGTGCATTCGTCTCTATTCCCACAGGGCACTTAGACATATTGCAGATCTTCTGGTGTAACAACAGCTGACTGTGTGAAGGAAGATGAAACTTTGCTAGCTGAGACTAGATCTTAGCATCTCACAGCACAGCTGAAACCTGCTGTGCAAGTTCTGGAACCTCTCCCTACCTGAGAAGTGCATCTGTGGTAAAGAAATGAAGATCACTGGGCACAGCAACATGAGATTAAGGTTAAAATGGAAGGCAAAACAACCATAAAACACTGTACTGCACCGTGGAACTCCATGGTAAGAGCAGCTGGAGTTGTAATTTTCAAGGCAGACAGAGGAAAACACTATGAAACAGGAATGACGGGGAAATGAGCTGTACTGGCAGATTCCGTCAGAGGAGCCTAAATTGCAACTTCTGTTTCTCAAATAACCCAACATTCATGGATGACCTCAAGAGGGCTTACCAAGGTATTTTCCTTCAGTGGAGAGAAAACAAAACATAAAAACATAAAATTAAAAAAAAAAATTAAAAAAAGAAGGGGAAAAAAAAGGAAAATAAAAGAGCCTAGGGCGATAAGGAGCCTTCTTTCCCAAGGCATGCAAACAGTGAGTGTTTGATGGTGAATAAAGAAACAAGCCCCCTACATCCTTACAGCTGAGGACCCTTCTGTTCCCTTCCAGCAGGCAGCAGTACATAGCGAGTTCTGGTTGGATGTGAATGCATACTGGAGAGCAAAAGCCCCGAACACCAAGATAGATCAAAGTTTACAGCTAAGGTGACTCCAGCCATTCCAGAGCACGTGCTTTTCTTTTCTGGCCTCTGACTTTCTGCAAGTGTCATGGAGATCTTGTGCTGATTTTTAAACAGTCAGAGTGTCCCCTGGCAATGAGATACAACATCTTGAACTTTAAGAAGAACAGCTAAATGTTTTTTGCAAAGAGTTCAAAGTGATGAACAGCCATTTTGCTTGGCTCTAGTTACCTTAATAGGAATGTAAAAGGAGAGAGACTTGATCCAACTCTCCTCTGTGCTGGCACAGGAAACTCCGTTACTATTTCTGTGCCCATGTAACAGGCTTAGAGGTTCTAAACATTTCGTTCTTTTCACCTTTCCTCATCATAGGTCATTCCTTCTAATCCCTTTAGCATCTTTGTGGTCCTTCTCTGGATTTGTTCCAGCTTCTCTGGGTCTCTGCTGCAGCAAGGTGCCCTGAACTGCACAGTACAATGCTGCAGCACTACAGGGGAGAGTCACTCTGGAAAGCACACAGCCAGGAGGACATATGGACCAACTGAGCAGTAGCTTTGCCAGACATCAGATTGCACATCAGCTCGCACAATTTGATAGCCTGTCTCTTTGGGACCTCTCTGAACATAAGCTGCTTTTGCCACCATGCTCTGCACAACATGAAATTTGGAGATTCTCCTTGTTCCAAAGTACATCCAGTATCATCTTTGAACTGCATAGTGCTCATTATCACTTGTTTTACCAAAGCCTGTTCACAATGCTCATTTTTTCAGCCTAGCACTTCTTTTTTCAATGCTGATTTATTTTTTTAGTATCTTTTGGTTCTGTCAACTGTAAATTTGACTGACCACTTTTACGTTTCTTCCAGGTCACTAATGAGTATTTACAGTCAAAGCAGTGTTCTTTTGGACACCATCTTTGCAGAAGGATAAAGATCTCTAGCCCTTCTGTTTCCACTCTGTCATTTAATCCATGATTCATTTCACAGGATTTGTATCAAAACCAATTCGATCTAATTTCCCTAATAAGATTTTGCACAGTTTTGTGTCAAAAGCCCATGCATGGTCCAGAGTCAGTCCATTCACTGCATTCCTTTTGCCCACTAATTATCTAATTGCATCAAGGTTATTGTCTGCTGTACTCCTGTTTCATAAACCCACTGCTGTTTATCACTAACAGTGTTGTTAGCCTTTATGTGCTTGTAACTGCCCTCAGACAAGCATGCTCTGACCTCAGTGACTCTGGATGTAAATACACGGGTTTAGACCAAGTCAAGACTGTGCTTTATGTTTTTATCCATTAGTGTTCTCTCCTTTGGGCAGCAATGTTGGTTAATGTTACAAGTTTCCTCAATTCTTCTCCAGCCTTTCATCTTTTGCTAATTCTCTGCAATGGCTGGTATCTAGCCATTAAAAGCTTATGAGTTTAATGATCTTTTGTGAACAACAGCAATAGTAAGAGAGGGAAGGATGGCTAGATGGGGAGGAACAGAAAGGAACAGAAGACTAGAGTTATAAAATTAAGACAGTAGTGCCCCCGATTTTCATTCATTTAAATATCAAGGATTACAAGTTTGGGATTAATGCAGGTAAGGCTATTTTACTGCACATCCTTCAGGATTATTTTTGCCTGAAACAGTAATTTGCAGCTACATTCACCTCTTTACCCCGCTTCTGGATTTGGAAATTACAATGTCCACCACTCACATCTGCTTAGCAGGACAGCCAGAACACCCAGCTTTGTAACAGAAGGTAACTTCTCCCCCCAGAGGTACTTTTTATCAGCTAAAGGTATACACAATGCAGTAACTTAATACCATCTGAGCACTGAAGTGCTCATGCAAACCTAAGTATTTGACCTTCTACATTCTCCAAGCAGCACTCACCATTCCAAAACTGGATCAAAAAAAGTTTCGTGACAACACTGCTGAGCTTCCTTAGTGCCTGAAACCTCATCTTCAATAGGAAATGCAAGGATAGATCAGTTCTATACTTCAGTTTCCTGAAGAAAGTTAAGGAATAGGCATATGATCTGCCATGTAGTTCAGTCCCTTCACCAGTATTTTCTGGTTTAGTCATAAAGTCACCAACTCAGCATGTTGGAGATTTTCCACAGCAAGACTGAAATTATCATTAAAATGGGTACTGAAATGCAGCTGTAGAACTAGTATCAGTTGATGGATGAAAAGAAAAACACTCAGGCTCTACTCAGGAAAAATCTTCCCTATTCTGGGCACAAGGAGAAATGTAAAAGGTCAGAAATACACTTTTTTTTGGGATGGCTCTCACACTAGATATAGATTCCAGACAGAACAAAATCTTGATTTTCTGAAGTTCCATAAACTGTAAAACTCTGCAGGTAAGATGCCTGTACAGCTTGTAACTTCCAGGAGCCATATGGCTGTACTTGTGCAACTGCACTTCAGTCCTGAAGTCCTCAAAGTAGATTTAAGTTATACTGACAAAACCTGAGAAGTCTGCCAGTATGAAGCTGCTCACTTCAGGCACCAGCTGGTGACAAAAGCACACTTTGGATTGCACAGAAATTTTTAAACCAGTCATGGACGACGAAAGTAGCTTTAATCTGCAGAAACAGCAAAGGTAAGTGAGATAAAACATCAATTATCTTCTGTGGTAGAGACTTATTTCTGCTATTGGTGTTTATCAGCTCAGATGGCACAAACTTGCACTGCATGTGTAAATGGGATGTGCACATCATGGGCAACATAGATTCTGTGTCTTTTGTGGGCCACAGGAGAGAGCTCTGCAATCCACAGTGGAATGACAAACAATGTAGGTCAGCTTCTCAAACACTGACTGCAACTCCATGCCAAATTTTGTCAGGGTTTTTTTTTAGATGCAGAAGACAGAAATAATGTTTTCCAAGTGTCAGGCTAGATGTGACAGCTGCAGTAACAGCCAGTGTAATTTTAGGTCACTTATGCAAAGAGTTAATGTCATAGAGCTGAGCCACACCTGTTGGTTGACCTGCTTTTACCATGGACAGCTCACAAGCACACTCCCAGCCTTGCCTCATCAAGACCATCCTCTAAAGTGCTAGTCGGGAGGAAAGGGATCAGCACCCACACTGGTTTCTCACACTCCTCTACCCCATATGGACTTCAGATGAGAGAGCCATAATTTACAGACTTCATCTATACTGACAGCTTTTCTCCATTCAACAGTCTAAGAATAATGGGATCTGCCAATGTGTCACTTTACTACTGTACAGTGGATAACTGCAGGTAACTCAGTCATATCAGAAATCTTTTCTGGGCTTATTCTATCATACAGGAACATATTCTCTTCCCAGGACAAACTTAATTTCTTTCTAGAATAGGCAAGAGCTTGGGTAGTACCAGCATGATGGGCAGGATCATAAATACAAACACACCAGTGCATGGGCTTTAGAGATTTTTTGTTTCAATCGCAGTATTTTGCATTGCTATAAAGGATAAGAGTCAAAACTGAGCTCAATTTAACTACTTTTCTCTGGAGTGCAGATCTGATTTCTAAGAGTTTTGTCATGTTTCCTAGTGATGGCTCCCTTTGGCTTGCATGGGTTGTGCTCCTATTCTGTAGAGTGTGGCAAACCCCAGACAGCCAGTTTTCAAGGCATTTGTCCATAATATGTCTCCCCCCCCAAACTACATACTTGTCTTTGGACAAGCTAGTGCTCACATTCTGGCTCTTACACAAATAGTACTTGCTTGTCTAATGCCCAGTAGATATTTTATCCCTTTGACCCATTGCATAACCAGAGCCCAGCTGCATATCAGTAGATCTTCTCTAGCCCAAGTTAGCTCATGCTGAAAAAAGCTGCCACAGCAAACTGTCTGGAGGTTGCTTAATAAATAAAAAAGGCTCTCATGGGCAGAAGACATTATGGATTTCATACTAGCCTTCATCCCACTCCTCATTACTGTAATTTCTCTTCACCCTTACAACAGCAGTCGTGTTAGTAAATGGTGAAAAGTATTACACAGATGAAGTGACGATTAATCTGGAGGTGTGACACATATTATCTGTTCACTCTCTTATTAACACACTGCCTTTTGAAGGTACCTTGCCCTCTGGTGTACTAAACGGAACTTCCTCCAGAGTGAATTGCTTTAGCACTTGAGCTAATGCCTCTTTCTCGTAGTTACTGTTGATACCACAGGGCTGACTTTATGTTCACTATCTATCCAAGTTCTACCACCACTCTTTCCCCCCAACATTATCATTCTGTGTTTCACATTTCCACTTGCCCCAATACTTCTACATTCACTGCAGTTCCACAATTTTGCTTGCGTACAGCAAAGCTGCAACTCAATCCTTGTAGAAATGCTCAGCTAGACCTTCATTTCTTCTTGAGTGTCTTTCTTTACACTGCCTATCTAGAGCACTTATAATCTATATCTCTCTAAGCACCTTCAGTGTCCTTCAGACACCTGTGAATGAGACCCATACACAGGAGGCTCAGTAGAGCACATTTCAAACCCTTACACATCAGAATTTTGCTTCCATCTTCTCAGATGAGCAAGGAAAGGAGAGCTTCTAGCACTGCCATTCATATCACACTTGCTTTTGCATCCCTTACTTTTGATCCAACATCTCATCTCTCAGAGACCTTTGGCTCAGTATCCTCTCAGCATTTCTGAGAGAAAACTGCCACCAGTACAAATTCCTCAGCCCACACTTCCTTGCATTTCAAGATATTCATTGAAGTCATCCCCCTTCAACCTTGCCTACAAGTCATGGTGAACAGTGGCATGAAAAAAGAGAGACACAGAGGTATTGCTTCATTTTTCTAAATGTTTGAGGAAGGAGTTAGGATGGGAGATACGTATCAAAGACATCACCTTAGAAACAATGTGCAAAGAAACTTAGTAATTGACATTTCTTTAGGAATAATAGCTTACTAGCTTTGGGTTTATCAAGGTGAAATGTGAAGTTGAATGTTATTCAACCTGGATGCATTTAGATATTCTCTGGGTTTGAGCTGGTAATAATTTTTGGGAAGGTTTCTGTTTCTTATGCTTCAGCAACACAGTTGTAGTGAGATTCTGCCTCCTTCTCCCACCCTGGCCAAGACAGATTAGATGGGCTTTGCCCAGATTCCACCTGTAGCTCTTAGAGAAATCTATAACTAAGTGCTTCATCATTAGAACATTACTCAAAACCTGATAGATCTTGAAAAACGTACTGAAATTAGTTCCACATAAATTACAGCAGGAAAAATAACAAAGAGCAATTAATGCTTTTTAATTTGATTTTTTTTTTAACCCTGACTCTCCCGGAAAGATTTCTATGATACAGTGGCAAAGCAAGGTGACTGTGAGTTACTGTAGACCAGGCTCCTTTTCTGCTAATGAATACCACAGGTGTAAGGAGAATAGGCCACATATGGAAACAGTGGTTTTCTTCTGCACACCTTACACTGCTGTAACATAAAGGATTATCTTTAGCTACCTATTTAGAATAACCTCAATGTTCAGTTTTGGTGAGTCTCTTAACTCCCACCTTTGGTAAGTATTTAGCAGATCTCTTAGCACACACTGCATATATTAAGTAGGCAGCTGTATCTGACCCAAATTCTGATGGGGGCTTTTAGCCCCCATAACTTATTGTAAATCCATTTCATTCATTCATCTTTCTGACTGTCCCTGTTTCCTTTGACTGACAAAGCAGCTTCCTGTCCACTCAAGCCCAACCCTACCTGAGGTCTCACAATGTCCTTCCTGCATTCCTCCTTGCCTGGACCAAGAGATGAGATCAACAAATTGCTCATTAGACAGAAACTGTATAGCAGAACAAACACATCATTTTCCCCAATACTCTGCAAAACTTGCATGTTCCTTTCTCTAGATTAAAAAAAACCACCCCAATCAAACAAAACCTCCCTAAAAATCCCAGTTCAGCCAAAACAAATTCTGAAGCAAAATACTTTTTCATTACTTTGATTTTCCTCACAAATTGGCATCACTGTAGGAAAATTTAAATGTGATTGCAAAAACCCCACAAAAATAATCCTTTTGTCATCATGAATAGATTATTTTCTTATCCCATGAAGTTTTCACTTTTCTCTGTTATTGTTTCTGGATATGAAAGAAAGGAAAGCAAGCTTGTAAGCTCTTTAACCTCAGTTTCTCTTCCTCTTCCATTCCTTAGCATCCCTGCTAATGGCTAAGCAGAAGCTAACACACAGACATAGCAAAGCAGACAGGCAGTCAGACACCAGCAAAGAAGCTATACGCCTGCTTCTACGCTTTCATATGGTACCTTTCTGAGATATTTTTAAATGTTATATAGCTTCATTCTGTATATGCATAAATTTATTGTGCAAATACACACAACCCCTTTCTCTCACATCTCTCCTTTCCTCATCATGTGCATGCACCTAGATGCCATTCCAGTAGCTTTGCTATAGGAGCCAAACTATGACTTCATACTTCCTGATCATCACCACGAGTGGTCAGACATTTACAGCAAACATAATGCAGTAAAGCAGAAACAATCAAAAACCACTGCCTAACTGAGCCATATCATCTGCAGTCTGCACCTTGAGGCACACTCCTGTCTCTATCAGAGCATGGGAAGAAGAAGACCTCACATGGTTTTACATATGTCTGCAATCTGTCCTATCCCATATTTAAGCTTGTTCTCTCTCCAGAGGTCTGGAAACCTTTGCTGATGCAACTAGGAGGGGGCCCACCCTCTTCAAGGTAAGTAAAGAAGGAAATTTCAGCAACTGATGGCCTGGTGTGACCCAACTGAAACCAGCCCACCCTGCCGGCATGTCCTCCCTGCTGTGCTTGTTCCCTTTGCCCTTGGAATGCTATCACTTGTTATCACGCTGACTTCTCCAGATGGGGCATTTTGGCTATTGATCTGATAAATAAACAGCCTGCTCGCTCGATCAAAATGTTATTTTGCATTTCAATTACTGTTCGCTAATGCAACCTTCATCCCGCCAAGAGTGCTGCTGGCAATGACACTCGACCTGGCACAGGCGTTTGCAAGCAAATTCGGCAGCACCCGCTGCAAGCACCTAACGGGATTACCAACCTCCATTAGATGCACAGGGAGAGAAGATGGACAGACAGCAGTGGGCTGAAGGGGAACAGAAACACACAGAACAGAAGGTGTGAGCAGCCTGGACAAGGGGTAGGGAGAGGCAACAAGACAGCTTTACCAGATGTTTTGGCAGTGAGAGAACTTGAAAGCCAAAGACTTTCCCTCCATTGAATAACCTCAAGAGCTCATAGCAGATAGACTGAGCTCTCTGTGTGTGAGCCATGCAAGAGTTCAGAGCAATGGGAAATAGAAATCAATGTCTGGTGAAAAGCCAGTAGTGAGCATTGCAACCCATCAGGGCAAACAGGGTCAATTCTAAAGTGAGTTCTGAAGCCTAGCTCCACCAGGGCTCAGTAGGCCCTAGAGATACACACAGCATTCTGTATCTAAACCTGCAGGGAGGAAACCCTGTTAATCCTTGCTGGATTCTTCTGGGAAATACGACTGCCTCTGGAGAATCTGGTGGTGATACAGGAAGAAAGGGGCATCCAGAGGTGTTGCTAAAATCTCTGGTAGATGTTGATCTCTATTAATTGAGCACTCTGTTTACATCAGGGAATTCTGTGCCAAATCCATAGACTGGTTTCACTCAATCCCTGTCTACAATAAGAAACACAATACAAATACTACATCAGTGAGCAGCCACCAGCAGTGAGGCCAGGCATGACCACATAACCATGTGGTTATGAGACAGCTTCTAGTCCCAAATTCTTCTAGTCATGTGACATACTTCACCAAGTGGCTGGTTTTGCACCAGACTCCTGCATGATGCAGAATGTACCTTACAGCTCTTTCTTTTTCCTACCTAAACTCCCAAAAGAAATGTAACAAAGTGACCCCATCATTTACCATTGTACGCAAATAGTGGTCAGTGCTTTCACCACTCCATGCACAGATTTCCTGTCTGGATTTTGCTCCCAGCTGATAAGATGATATAAGTTAAGTAAATGCATTTCTCTCAATTTCCAGAAAGCATTTGTCAAAGATATTTTGCCAGGCCTTGACAAATTTCTCCCATTTTTAAACAGACAGCATTCAGACTGAAACTGCCAGTCATCCAGGAGTTAAAAATAAACAAACCCCTGTAACACCCTGAGATTATATAAACAAAATGCTAAGTATAACACACTGAATGAGATCAATGTGATGCATAAAGACAGGATCTATAACTCCACACACTCACACTTCATCTGCTCTGTGTGCCCAGCCTTCCAGTTCCCTCTGCCCTTGGCAAACTAAGTCAGTGTTCCACACCCATCTCTCTCTAACCAGTCTATACTGTAGACCTTTCCCTCTCAGATCTGCCTCTGTGCCCAACCTTTCTCTGTGCCCACTCTTACGAGCAGAGTTTTGTGAATCATTCTATGTGTTGATCACCACTAGGTAACCATGCCCCAAACACAGCCCAAGGACCCATATACATGTTGTGACTCCTAGTCACTGCATCTGTGCTTAGGACGTGGGGCACTGAAGTACAGCGTACTCAGCCCTTAAAATGCAGCCAAAATGTCTCAAAGTCCAATTCCAGCCTCAACACTGATCTTCTCACAGACTTCAGCAAGTCACTGCAGCTCTCCAGGACACTGCTTCCCCCTGCTGACGTGGTCCCCAAGGACCTACCTCTCTGGAACATCTTGAGAGTCCAACAGCAACTATGACTAAAAGAATGGAGCGTGCAGATGAGTGTGGTAACCACTCATGGTGGTCATGAATGGAACGATGGACAGACAAATTCTGTGCTCACAGAACGTCCTTTGCTCCAGATTATCAGCAGAATTTGAACCTCTTTCTGCAGCACCACTCACCAGCTCTCCAGTTTGCCTGGGTAAGTCATGTGAGTAGCTAGTGTTTTCCTGCAAGCAAGCTAGCCAGAGGAAGAAAACAAAGTTTTCACAAATCCGTTTCTATAATACACACCGATTGTGACCTCCTCCTACATCTCACTGTACTCTGAGCCCAGTCCCCTGTGACCCAGTCTACACAATAACCTAATCTCTAATACTGCCTAATCCTATCTCCATCTCCTACATGCTATTTCACACACCAGCTGCCTCCTGATCACACCTCCATACAACCCATTTTTCTATTCTCTTTCACAATTATACTTCACTGTAAGTTTTTCATAAAAAATTAATTTTTGTTTAAAAATACTATTCTGTTTCATTACAGAACTAAGTCAATTTTGGCTATGTTTTTTACTGTAGAATTTCAAAAACAACTCTAAAAAAATTAGATGTTTAACTTTGCTTTGCTCCTAGCACTTTGTTTAGTTGGTCATGTAGTGCCTCATGTTGTTTGGCAAACTAATCCCACACTGCTTCAAGAACAAAATGAAACAAAATATTGGAACTTTCTTCAAAATAAATTTCATTGGAATTTTTACTTTGCCTAAAATTTCAGGTTGCAGTCAGATTTGTGATGAAATAACACCGTCAAACAACAAATATTCTGTGAACCAAGATTTTAATTTCCATGCAGCTACCCTCCCTGTTTTCCACACAGCCTGCTTGTGCTTCACTCAGTAGATCTCTTTTCTCTACTTATATGCATTCAGAAATATCTATGTTCTAATGTACACAGAAATGTTTTGACACTTCATGCTATCTTCTTTAGCCAGGCAATATAGAGTGATTGGGACTAGGAAATAAACTGCATCTAAATCATCTGAAAAGGTGGAATTCTACATGAAAGTTCTAGAAATTCAAGAGAATCATGGAATCTGTGCCATTCAACTCATACAAAATGGTTATCCTGTATTACTCAGAGATTAACCATGTGTCAAGGACTATCCTGCAGCCAAAAATCAGTCCCCTTGATTTGAAAGCTGAGTGCTGTTGGAGAAACACAGTTCCACTTTTCCATCTGGTGCCATTTAAGCTTTACTCCATTCCCTCTCCATCACAATGAAATCACTGCTGGCATGTGATCAGAAGCTCTGAAACCCTGGCTGCCTATCAGTTTACAAAAATTGACCTGGACATTCTATTCACTTTGATGAGAGACTGAATGAAACTTCTTTCTCATTCACTCGTGGTAAGGAGTGCTACTTCTTAGCATCTCTGTGACCCACAAAAAATGCTTTATTTTACAGCTCGCTGAGGAAAAAATGTTGGAATTGAGTATAAGTATCTTACCTGACACCTAAACCTTATCCAGAATATTCTAGCTACAGAGGAAATAAATCAGAAGTAGTTGTTACAGTATCCTGGCTCTTCATTCAAGACTTGCTCCAACTCCTATTGAAGTCGAATTGTGACTCTTATTGATCTGAACACAAACTGGACCTCAGGATCTGAAAGGTCATCTGAATGTCGAGCACTGCAGCTATCCTATGACCTCTACTGGATTTCTGGAGACTTGTTTTCTAGTGTTTAACTACTTCTCCAAACACACTTTTATTTCAAATGTTCCTGGTAAAGAAAGGAAGGCAAACTTTTCCCAGTAGAGGACTTTTTCTCAGAAATTCCCACTTACACTAACAAACACTCTTCTCCTGCCAGTCACACTGCACAGATAGATGGCCCTACCTATGCATTGCAAATCACAGGGTACAGTGCATCCATTCTTAAATCTCCATCTCCAGGTGACATTCATTGGCCTGAGCATCTCTTGGAAGTCATGTGCTGCCAGCTCGAACAGCCTTCTCCACTCTGTTCAGTTCACTCCAGAGAGGAAATTCAACAACAACACGTTTCTTAAAAACATCTAATATGGATTTGTCTATTTCCTTGGATTCATCCTAAGCAGATAAATCAAAACTCTAAATGCCTCTGAAAAGTTTCCTGCTTGCAAAGAGGAGGAAAATTCTGTTCATGTTAAAGCAATCTTCTCACTTCCCACTTTCCCAACCTGGAAATAGCATTATTCTCAAACCAGAATGAATTTAAAGAACCCAAGATGCAAATCAAAACAGCTACAAGTAGCTAAACTGTCTCCCCTGCTGTACCAACCACCTCCACAGAAAGAATGCCAGTCCACAGGGTTAACAGCAGTTACTCTGTAGGAAAATCACTGCTCTTCCTAGCTACGCCTGAGCTGCCTGTTCTGACTTTCTGAGGTACTGGCTGCAGTGCTGTTCACCCCTTGGCATTCACAGCATATGGTACAAAACAGGCTGAATCAGCAAGGGAGCTACAGCGACTGGATTGCAGTGCTAGGAGAGGTTGTTCCTGACTGTGCACTAAGCTGGTGAAAACATGAACATCATTGTTAGTCTTCCTATTTTTTGTGCATAATTTAGCTGAAGTGTTTAAGTTCTTGACAAATCTACAAATACTTTAAAGTTCCTCTGTCCCTGCAGAACTGCTGGATAGGGTTTCAGGCCATGAGTTGAGAGAGTGCCTAGTAATATGCTCCTTCTAAATAAAAAAAAAATAAACGGTCAAATTTGGTACAGCAAAAACTTCACTCAACTACAAGTTGACTCACGTCCTGACACCTTCCTGGAAGGATACACAGCCAGTCAGATAGGGGACCAGATCATAAGTAGGAAGTACTTTTTTTTCTGCTAACCTATAGTCTTTGATCAGTTTAGAAAACTAAAAAAAAAAAAAAAAAAATAGGAGTTTTTTTGTCCAGCTTCAACATTGAACAGGAGAAAAATACGTGTTTAGTAAAAGCACTGGCTTGCAAACCAGAGCCATTATTAAGGGCCTGTAGTCTTCTACCAATCCAGATAAATGAATTTTGGTCACACCTAGTTAAAAAACAGCAAGAAGGCACATTTTTAAATGCCACTTTGCATTACAATCCCCTGCTTCACATTGTGCCTGAAGAAGCCTGAGCTAAAGTAGCAGTAAAAAAGGAAGAGGAGTTATGGATTCTGGTGTATCCCACCAGAGCAGTGTTTACTCTAATCAATCAACTGAAAAAACAGTAGCTGAGAGTAATTATTAATAATCAAGTAAAATTGGATTATTTCTCTGCACTGCAGTGTCGTCTGGATGGGAAGGCTGGTATAGAAATAAAATTCATCAGAGCATGGTACTGAAATAAAATTGCTGACCTCAGCAGTTCATCATAGAAGGTGGAAAAAGAAATCTCAAATATGCATATGGTAAACTATCTATAGAGCATGAAGATTAGCTAAAATAATTACTTGAAGGTGGCTCAACAGCTGAGCTCAGGCATTGAATCGATCTAGTTGTATATCCAAATAAGAGCAGCAAGATCTACTGCCAAAGTCTTCCATTTCTGAGGTACCTGGTTTTGTGATTCCTTGTTCCTGAATGCACAGCCAGCTCCCTCTCCAAAAATGCACTTCTCGAGTGGGTCTCAAACCATCTCTGAGTATGTGTGTCCTCTGTTTTTCTGTGTTTGAGGCTGATTTTGTACTCAAGCAATGCAATTTAAACATGAATCAAAAAGGACCTCTCTACTGAACATTTTGCAATATACTGAAGTCAGGAGATCTGGTGTTACGCTGCCTAAACCAATCTTAACATGCCATTGCACAGAGAGGGTCACAAACACAAATACTGAATTGTAGCTACAAAACATGCACTTTTACTGCAGAACCAATGGCTCAATCAACTTCACTCACAAGCACATAGGTGCAATTATATTAGTCATTTACGTCCAGGAGCACCTTGCCTATGCAATCAAATGGACATCTTGTAAATACTTTGCAAACACAATTTAAGAGCCTCCACTGAAAATATAAAGCAGGGGGAATAAAATACTGCCACTGAAAGAGGCAGAACTTGGAATTTTCTGACATCTGTGTGTGCAAGATTTCAGCCATAAAACCAAATTAACACAGCAAACATTTTGTGTTTAACAGCTTACTAATTACATTTTCAAATTAAATATTTACTCATATCGTGAGTATTTCTATAGAACCCAACAGAATCTAGGATGAGTTACTCCTCCATTTATTTTAACAATTTCTTAAATTAAAATAATTCTTTATTTTAAAAGGATCGTGGAGAATCTGGAGAGTTTCTTCCCCTTCCTGACCCTGCTCCAACTGGTTGCTCCACAACCCCCACTACATATCATACAGGAACATGGGATCTGAGGAATGAAGGTTAGATATAAAACTGTAAGTGAATGTACATATCTACTCCACTTAGTCTAACAATTCCCAGGGCTGGCTTTTACACATCACCTGGAGCAAAGCCCTGCTTTCTCTGTCCCACTGCAAAGACCAGCTCTGCTAGTCTATTTATGTCTTTCTAACATTTTTTTTTGTCTTCCCTATTTCAGGAAGTAAGAAGGAAGGAAGAAGATGCATGTGGTTTAATATTTCACTTCAAGTTGGATCAGTCCTGAAAAGTATTGATAGTATGGATCATCTGCTAGAGCAAAAGCATACTATTACTTCTGCAATGTTTGTGTCTGCTTTAAGCAGCAGCCCACACAGCAGATGAAGGAATGAGAAGAGGAAAAGACACTTCTGGATAAAGAGCATTTCCAGTTCTATCTCTTTGCATGGGAAGAAGGGGTTAAGTCTGCTTTGAGGTTCACTTTGTTCTCCATGGTTTGTGCAAGGCCATCAATCAATCAAACTTCTCTCTTTCCTCCTTTTTTTTTTTCCTGTGACCCACTGCAGAAATATCATGCCCAGGATCTTGTTTAAATCCACGACTCCTGTCTGTCAAGCCAATTCTTCCAATCCTCCCCAAAGCCCCCCTCAAGACACCCCCTCCTCCTCTCCCCGAAAAGGGGCCTTCTGAGCTCGTTTTGCTAATGTATTCTCAAACCAAATTAGGGGCTCTGACTCTCGGTGAAGTTCGTGAGTTAGTTGCCACGATGCACTGAATTAAAGATACCATCTCGGACTCAAATCAGATTAGAGCCCACACACACACATGCAAAAGCCCACTTTCTAATCAATTTTATAAAGGGCCTTCAGCAGAGATACACTAATGGTATTGAGCTAAGATCTTTAAACTAAGTCTGCAAGAAGTCTGCGGAGATAAAACACACACTGTATTAAAGAGAAAGCTCTCCACTGTGCCCTTCCCACCAAGAATCCTGTGCACATTGGAAGAGCACCTCAAAATACAAAACAGCTCTCCCAAACCTGAGATGTTCCCTCACATCCTCCTCTCTCCTTTCTACTTCAGACCTTGAAATCCCTTCTTTCATTCACTTCCTGTCAAACGGCTGCAGAAGGTCCCTGCACAGAGGGCAGAGGAGACAGGGGAGCTACAGAGCCATGATACGTGTTAAGAATTAGACATAATGAGAACACATGAACCCTTTTAGGCCTGTCACAAGAATCTGTAAGAAGTGAGCAAGGTGAAAAATCAGCTGACCAGCTTTAAGGAGAGTTCCTACTTCAACACAGGTGCCCTGCAGTTACACACAAGGTGCTGGGCACTGACCTGGCGCTGGGCACATACAACTGAGGTGCCACAACAGCCACATCCTGAGAAAGATGTGACTCAGTGTATGCTAAAGGACTCCTTTTAGAGGGCAGCTGCTCTACGTGCCCAGCATCTTCGCATACTTCTGTCCTCATCTCTCAGTTTAGCAGTGGAAGTTCTCATCTGTGGCAGCAAGTTTCCTTCTCTGAAACCAATATTCTGACATGAAAAATAATGTTGCATAAGATGGCCCACAGAAGGTGATGATAAAAGGGAGACAGAAGGGTTTATAAAAGAAGCTGCAACTAAATATTTAATAGACCAGCTATTGCTCAGTCACCACTAACCAGAGAATAAGGCTATCTCTGAATACTCTGGTATTTTGAATACTCTGGTATGCCAGGTTTTCTGTGTCAGATCATGGAATAATCTTCTGCTTTAATATTTTCAGTAAAAATACCTCAAAATATTTCAAACAAATTAGAAAGCCAAATCTCAGACCCCAACATTAGTCTTTACTTGCTTTCTAGGATCCTGTTTCTAATGAAAGGACAAGAGGATGCTTGCTAAGGTAACAGAAAGTCGTATTTCAACAAAATCACTGCAAAAATTGAAATTCACCAGCTTTCTCTAAGCAAAGTACAGGGACCTCAGCAAGAGAACTGTGGCAGATAGGGGTCTGACTGCTCTGCACAGACACCTTGCTGAGAAAATTTTCTCAGAACTCAGAGGGGCTTCCCTGAGACAGCTTCAGGACTCACGCCACTGTGGAGTTCTACAATGATCATGTGCTGAGGATGACAGCAGTTTTCAATGCAATTAACCTTTCCAGCCTAATGAAATGGGTCTATTGGCTGCAGTGGCAGCAAGGAGCCCCTTGACTCTGGCAGGCACCTCAGGACAGGTTACCGAGGTTGCAGAGTGTTACTGCTCCACTTCTATTTGCAGGCTGCAGCTAATTGATGCCAGACCTGAAAGGAGTAGGCAATGCCAGCCCCAGTGTTGTACTCCAACATCATATTGATCTTTGGGAGCAGGGACTTGGGTCTGTGCCCATTGATGTGCTGTGTCACAGGCAGCGTTCTTCCAGGAACGTACCCTGGGCAGCAGAAGCACACAGCTGGGAGAAAGAGGAAAGTTCCTCAGATGGGAAAGCATATAGACCTCTCTAGAGCTGATACTGCCTTGTGACTTAGAAAGAACCAAATCTGGGATGGAGCCTCAAGCTTTTTTGCTGTTTTTGTCCTCCAGCTGGAAAAAGACAGGCATAACAGCTCTCCCAAGGGTGGGTGACGACTGCCGTACCCTAAGGGCTAACACTTAGGAGTCCCTTCCTTCCTTTCTAGCTGTTGAACTTCGACAAGTGGTGAGGGGAGAAAAGGGGTGGGATGCAAATCCAGGTATTATGGGATACGGCCACAAACACACACTGCATGTGGAGGGGGAGAGGGAGAAATGGGTACCTTTGAGTCCCACATCAAGCCATCCTGCCAACACAGCCCATGGACATTTCAGTCTTGAAGTTCCAGAGAACTACAGATCAGACCCACATTTACATGACTTTAAGAGGCTCTATTGAGATTTACCCTGCAGTGCTCAGCCCACCATACTTCATTAATTTCAAACCTGCCATAGGGGTGCCACCAAACTTAAACACCCAAAATATTAGAATCTAAATTATACCCCTAAAATTATTAAAATGGCATTAAACTCAGAAAATAATGTACATTTTTAAAAAATTGTTTTCTGTGTCTGTTTCATGCTCTCAAGTGGTGATATCAAACTTCCTTCTTATCCTGAGGGAAAAATTTGCATTAAGAAACAAAAAAATAATTATTTTTATACACCTTCCTCACTGTCTTTTACAAATAATTACTGTGTTTTTTTCCAAACACCCAGTGGCTTTTACAGTGGTCTAGTGTGATAAATATATAGCAAGGATATATTCAGGACTTGGCTTCATGCCCTACATGAAGCTCTAGTTCCATTTTGTACACTCACTCATTGGAAAATAAAGAAAGGAAAGAAGTGCCGACCATCTGGCCTTAGGAGCATTGAGATGTCTTGTCCATGTGCACCTTACATGGAGAGGCTTTCCTGCCTTGTGTGAAGAACTCATGGGACAGCATAAGCCTCTCGCAGTACCTCAATATTCAAAGGCAGAAGAAACAGTGGAGAAGAAATATCATTGTTAATATTTTTAATAATGTAGGACTACGCACATTGTATGTGACATCCAGTAATGTCTACTTCACCTGGAGGTCAGTCTGGAGCCTACTACTACACAAGATGACAATCTTTGGATAGAAATCTTTTTTTTTTTTCCAGAACTTTTGGCTGCAGGAAAGACAAGTTGAGGAAACCTACACATCTACACAAGAAGGGACAAGAAGAATTCTTGTATCTGATATGTTCAGTGATGTCTCAGTTCTTAAAGAAAAAAATTTCCTCCCCTGTCATTACAGAAACAGTTTGTCACATTTTAGCTCCAGTGAGTATTTCAGGACAGCTAGAACTGAAAACATGGGAAAAAGGATCTCCTAGAATCCCAAACAAGCATCATACTCTCACTGTTACACTTCAGGTTCAGTAATGTGTGGTCCCATTTTCCTGGGAAATTGAGGGTAGGCTGCTGAATAGTACCCTGCCACAAAAAGGTAAGTGCTGCTGAGGCAGCAGTCTCCAACAGGTGAAGATGCAATGTTAGTGTTTAAATCACAGCCACTAGGTGGGGAAGGAAGTAGGAAGTAACATTTCTGTTATGGAAACCATTACACCTTGCTTGGGTCCAAGCAGAGCCATGTGGCTGCAGGGCTCGTCAGGCAAATAGATGGTGAACAGAGATTTGTTGAAGCCTCACAGTACAGAGACTTCAGTGTTAGACATCCACAGGCCACCCCCTCTGGTGCTGGTAGCAAGGAAAGTTTCCTTATCAGAACTTTCTTTTAAAAGAGCCTTTGGCCATAGGGATCCTAAATTTGGCAAGTAAATGGTGATATTGCAGAACTGCCCAGGAGATAAAGCTAAGTAGTAGTTTTGCCCTCCTTACTGGGAGGTAATTAAACCATCAATATTGGCTTCTTCAGGTTACAAAGCTTCCCAGAATAGCAGAGCTATATATCATTCACACTGGTAGAATTCAAACACTTGAACTCATCCAGTCTGGGGCAAAGCAACTCTGCAGAATAGGGGCAGGCCTGGCTGAGGTGAGAGGAAAAGTGAACCTTGAGTGGCTCTAACAGGCACATGATGCAGTCTTGGGAAGTCAATTTCACTAGTGAGATAATAATAAGAAGACGGAAACTATGGGGGACAAAGGGGATGTAGAAGAGAAATTAACTCTGAAAACTCTAAAATTTGTCAGAAACAGAAAAATAAGTTCCAATAACTTTAAGTCATAGGCAATCTGGATCAGACTGAAGCAGATACACTTCAAAAGGAGAAAGCCAACAGGTAAGCAGGAGAAGAAAGAAAAACCTTTTGTCATTTATGACTTTGGCAAAGAGTATGAATAGACACAGGACACAGACAGTGTGATACAGATGCTGCCAAGATTAAAAGGTCTCTGAAATTAATGCTTACGCACACACTGCAATGCACAGAGATCTCCTCACCAAGGAGGATGTTTTTGCAGAAGTACAAAATGCACTTATCTCCAGTATCCATGTGTGCAAATCAGGACTGGCATGTGCAATATAACTTTATGCATACACATACAGGAATATGCTTGGAAAGAGGCAGAATATTGTTGGCTGAAAAATCTGTGTCAAGGCATCACTGATGAATTTGCACAGTTCATAAGCTTTCATCCTTACTACAGAAATTCAAGCTAAACAACCCAGAACAAGGCACCCACTTTCTTTCCCACCAAAGCAAAACTGGAAAACAAACTAATTTGTGGTATGATGACTAGGACAGGACAGGTTGTATTATTAAGGCATTATTCTCATTATGAAAGCACTTCACTGAACCAAAGTGTTAGGCAGTGTACTATGTATTAAAGACCTGTCTTGGTCCATAAGAACCCGCATTCAGAGAAAAAAAAAAAAGATAGAGAATGTTTTGATTCAAAATTTACAGATGGGGAGAGAAGCAGAGATTTCGAGTGTTTGCTCAGTTCACCTAGGGAAGTTATAGAAGAGCTGGGAACTGGGCTTCAATCCTTATTCCAGCTTTAGAGCATCCAGACTCCTTAAGAAACAGAAAGTGGGAAAGCTGCTTAATCACAGGAGTAAGTTTGTGGGCTTCCAAGAGCAATTTATGTATTTCATTTATTGGTAGGGACATAATACCTCAGGAAAAAAATCTCTTTTTAACAACAACAACAAAACCAACAAAAAATCTGCAAAAACTTTCTCATTTGCTCCAAAACCCATTATAAACACCTTTGTACAGTTTTCAGGATTTCTTTTCCTTTATGATATATGTTTGATTTTGCTTCAGTTATTTTAAGAGAAAGATAATTTTCACTCAGAAATGACAACAACACAAAGATACAGTTTCACTTCAGCACAGCTAGGAAAAAAGAAAATTAATTTTCTCATGCCAAAATTTTAGCACTGCCCTTCTAAGTCAGGAAAAAAAACCAAAACAAAACACTGTAGAGAGAACCTCCACTCACTGGGAACATGAACCAGACAGCAAAAGGAAATCCTGGGCAGAAGAAACATCCACTTGACTGCCTGCAGGAGAAGGAAGGAAGGAAGGAAACAGGGAAAGGTTCCCTCTGTCAGGCCAGAAAGCACTAACTCCATACTATGAGCACTGCAGGATTTGGGGAGGCTGTGCTGCCATCTTCAGGGATGATCTCACCTTTCTGTGACCCAAAATCACAAATTAAGGAAAACAAAAAGGGGAAAATCTCCACAAAAACTAAGGAAGAAAAAAAATGAGATATCAGCTCTGCTCTTTTATGTCTGGGATTGCTGGTTGCCTGGTCCTGATTAGCTCACAGAGAAACACAGAAATTAAAATTGAGAAAGCCAAATAAATCCTGCTTAGACCACATGCATCCCCAGGCTGCACTTGCTGTTTTGCCCTGTCTGATTTCTCTCTCCTCTTCTAATGGAGAGCGGGATTATTCACTGAGCCTCGATGGCAGATGCTCAGTCGATGCTAACTAACCATCTCTTCTACAAAGCAATTTCAAAGAGACAGAGTGAGAGACCCCGACCCTTTCCCACAAGGGCTGAATTAAAATGAGTTAATTGTGTGCCCACAGGCTTCTCAAAGTCCTGTTTTGCAAGAACAAATCACAGGTATTCCAAAACCACATGTATCTGTTACTCTGTCCTCAGACAAAACTGTGAGATTTGAGATGTTGTGGGGATATGTACTGTGTAATAACAATGTTACATGGAAGAGGACAAACCCCATTCTCATTTTTTCTGACCTACTGGACATGTGAGTATCTTGAATCTTTTTAAAGTGCTTTCTAATATGTGCAATTCTCCCTTCTTTTTCCTGCTACAACCCATTCCACGCTGTTGTAAATTCTCTACCTCTTCTCTTACTTCTTACCTTGTTACACATTCCTTACATTTTTCAAATTGCTTTACAGACTTTCAGCCACAGGGCCCTCATGGATCAAATATTACACAACAAAAACCAATCCACGAATATTGCATTTTGAAGCTGAAGATCACGTTGTTCCCTACTTACTATGCTAGGACAGGACTTTCTTTGCTGGTCAAAACAAGGACTTTACTGGTCAAAACACTGACTGAATGAGTACTGTATTCTCCAGATCTCCCCACACCCTCAGCAAATATGACTGCTTCATGTTCTCAATTCATCTAAACGACAAAATAAGAAATAACATTATAATTCAAATTAATCACCAAGTATTTGCTCCACTTAAGTCAGGATAATTACTGAAGGTTACAGTATAAAACAGTACTATTCTATTTTATTAATATTAATAATCCATTTTTATATAAAGCTTTTGGTTTTGTACTTTATTTCACCTTATTACTTCACAAAATGGAAGAGTTTCTTTTCTATCCTCACAGGTTACTGTAAAAACATACATTAGAAATTATGATTTACAGTGAATAAGAAGCAATATGCAGTATGTTTCACCCACAAGGCTAGTCAAAATCGTATGCACATTAGGAGACCATTTCACTCATCCCATCTCTGAAGCCTAACACAGCAGCTCTTCTGCTGTGTACAGTCAGAGCTTCTGAAGCAAAAAAAAAGAGAATTGTTTGTCCCATTAAAACTATAATGGAAAAGAAGGAAAAATGTAAACATCTGAGCTGAAATTTAATCAGAACATTGGAGTCCACCAAATAATCAGTACTGCAATGCCAAGATGGGTGCCAGGGACACAGGACAGCCTTGATCACAGGTTGAGGTGCCAGCTCTCAGAGCAAAGAATTTTTGGCCAGCAACACCGACTCTTGCCCTGCCTTCCACATTTGCTTGCTTGGCTGCTGCTCAGCTTTGCTAACCTGCAAGAACACTCAGGATCACAATTCAGCATAAGTGTGAATGAAGGAGGAAGGAAAAAGGAAATGGTTTGCTCCTAACTATAGAGACTTTTACTATAAAAGTTGATTGAGTAGAGCAGGAAATTGTCCTTTTGCTGACAGATTTAGTAATTCCACAACATTTAATAGAAAGTCATGTCTCACGTTGTCCTGATCCTTTCTGTGATCCATCATATGCACTCAGCTTGGTCCATCTGTTTTGCTCATCTCTTAAACATGCACCTGCCTTCCCCCATGCTGTCCCTCACTTCACTCTACCCACTGGCTGATGTTGTCTTGCAAACAGTGCCTGTGATGCCCCTCTCTACAGGACCCCCATCTACTGAAAACACTGGCAGAAAGCAACTCACTAATGATGGGTGAGATGTGTAATGATGGTTTGTCTTTCTGAAATCTGTACAAAACATAAATGCACTCAGCCTATAAAACTGGACAGATTGTTTTTCTTTTCCCCAGTGCAGGCCTGTTGCTGGTCTGAGGGAAAGAACAGAGCTGTCAAATTCTTCATCTTTCGAGCTTTCTGACTCTGCCTCGCTGCCTTCTCTGCCGTCCCTTTCCTTTCCCTATTCACACCACACTTTCCCAGGGCAGTACCATGTTTCACCACACCCCTAATACTGGGAGTGCACAGCAGGCTGAGCCCTGGGAAGAGGCATTCCCTGAATCATCCTGGAGTGAGCCTGCAGATCTGCTGCTCTGTGCCTCTGAACCTCTGTGACTGCTCCTGCAAGGACCTGGGGAGGCACAGGGCAGGTGTGTGTCACACTGGGTGCATGGATGCTGCTGCAAATGAGGCTATGAAAGGCAAATTCTGTAGGAAATAGCAGTGGCTACTGCAGGCCACCACAGGGGAGCATGAACAGAGCCAGCAGGAGACAGCTTATCCATGCTGTGCTTTGGTCTATGCAGAAATCCCAGCCTCTCACTTTCATAAGTGCTAAATTCACACAAAAATGTTTTTTTTTAAAACCCACCACAGGCGATTAAGCTGTGATCTAGATTAATTAGCTGCCATATTTCATTTTAAAAATCAGAACTGGCCTGTGCTGACACCAGGAAAGCTTATAATATTTTCACTCGTACCTAACTGCCTTTGATTTTTCACGCTGCCTAGAACTGAGCAGCTGCTTCCAGCCTCACCCATCCATGCCAGGCAAGTTCTGCACCTACTTCAGGCACCCATCCAGGGTGCTGGGGTGAGGGTTGAGGACCAAGGCTCTCCTAATGAAAGTGCTGACCCTGGTATAACCTGTGTGCCCCAAGTAGCATTGCTTCAGTGTTGAAAACAAAAGATCGATGAATTGGATAATGTACTTTTACTGCTGTTAATTTTTCTGAGTGCTGCTGCTTTGTGTCTCCTGGAGGCTAACAGGACCCTTTGGCCACAAAGCAATATTTACTCTCTCCGGGCAGCTGGGCTGCTGGAGCAAAAGATGCATCCTTGTACCCCAAGTGATAAGGAAATGTCAGAATGCACATCATGAAAAGTACATATCTGACAGGGACTCAGCCCCACTGCATGCAAACATGGCTCAGCCCTACCTCCTACTCCCGTGAAGTTCTTCCACTTTGCTCCTTTAAATCCTTCCAGAAAGCTGGAGGTAGGCAACAAAATTGTTTAAGCAAGATCTTACAACTGACTTTTTCAAAACTAGGTTTTCAGGTGGCAGACTCTTGTTCAGCACTATATTACTCCCTGTCCATTAAAACTGTAGCTACTCAGAACAAATGCTGTTCAACTGACCTCCACAAAGTACCTTTTAGTCCTGATGACGCTTTAAATAAATGTTGGCTCAAAAAGCCCAGTCCCAAATCTCCAACTCCTACTGGAATTCTCTCATGGAGAATTCACACTCCTGTTATGTTGTTTTAGGTACTACCTTTACAGAAGTCATCCTTACAGTACCTTCCTTAAGCCAAGAAATGCTCTGAGACTCAGTTCAGCAAGAAGCATCTCCTGCAACAGAGACAGAGCTTCACAGAAGATATCCTTGCTTGCTTTAGCATAGCTGGAGACACACAAGAGGTGTGCAAAGGGTGCATGCATAAGGTACATAGGTGAGGTAGCAATTAATTTATATCAAGAAGTAGAAGACAGACACCATGTTACTCTCCTTATGTTCATTGGCATATGAAGTATTTATATGAATAACAATGCGAAGTATTCCCCAAAACCAGGTAAAAACACAGAAAGTAACCTTTCTTTCCTTCCCCATCTCTCTTTACAGTTTCTAGAGCAAGTACTGCACAACTGTAAAGAGCCACCAGAACAGGAAATACAAAGCTACTTCATCAGCTCATTAACTTCTCAAGCAGAAGAGGTTTGCCATGTCCTCTTCTCTGCTCCCTCCATCCCACTCAACAGGAAGGACTTCAGATAAAAGTTGGGGAAAAGTGAAAACCATCTCTTGTACCACACTGCAAGAGTCAATAGGTAAGCAACATGTAATCCTGGAACACAGCATGAAGATTTGAAACCATATTAATACCCAGCAGTGGCCAACAGAACATGCCAGAAATTTTTTTAGAATTGATTAGTGGTCCCCAGTTCTCTTGTTTTCCAGCTCACTGACTGAGCTTTTTCTCTGGGAGATATCCTGTAGTATTCCTATCCCCGTGAAAAACATCAGTTAACATTTTCCTTCTTCCATGCCAAGTCAGTGCTCCTCTAATTTGCCCCAGCCGATGTGCAGAGCTCCACTCCCACCCCACCTCACAGCAATGTGTCATTCCTGCCTTCTCCACTGGAGCAGAAACGCAGCACAGGCCTCCCACCAGCTGCTAATGTGTATCTTTCTTCTCTAGTTGCAGGGGTGCTAAACAGACTGCAATAAATCTCCTCATCCCAAGGGATCAGTTCTCTTTCTCCAGGCCCCATGACATTATACACAGCAGCTCTTCCCAATGTCAGAAGCTCCATGTCAATGCTCCTCTTCCCTCTGGAAGATCCGCTGCTTTATGTTTTACCACAGGACAATTTGCTGCTATCACCACCCAGCTTTCAGATTCCCCACCACGGGGATAGGCTGTGCTTTCAGCCAGTGACAGGGTCACGACAGAGCTACCAGGCAGAAGGGACCTCTGTGGGCAAGTTTTTAATGTGCACCTCTTCCTCACCTCACACACATGCTGATCACTACTTTCACCTTGCAGCAGAAAGACAAAACAAGACAGTCTGTAAATATGAAGAAAAGTCCATTTCCAGAGCAACAGCCACACAGAGTGTACTGAATTAGAAGGCTGTGACAGAAACAAAGCAGTAGTTTTGCAAGGTTTGACCCCAATTTTTAAGCCAATTTTCATTCAATTTTAGCAACAGAAACCTGTGCATGTGCTAGCAGAATCTTTCTTCCTCCTCTGTGATCTCTCCTTCTCCTAAAGCTGTTCTATTCAAATTCCATCTTTTTGCAGGAAGGAATGGCTGTGTGTTTTCAGAAGATTTGCAGTAAAGTTAAATGAGAAAAGTTGTGAGAAACAGATGTTTTCTACCACACCTCAGACAAAAATCTTAGTCATAAATCAGAACACAGCCACAATGACTGGACCGTGCCATTCTGCTGGCTTTTCAGCCACCATTTCTCTGTCCCAGTCTGACCTCAAGCTCCATGACACAGGTTCTACCCTTGCTTGTCCTTCCCCCAGTGCACCAGCTCCAATCAAACACAGCTCCAACAGTGTTCCACTGTTTACAGCTCAAAATGCTCAAGATCATTCTGAATCATCAACTCTCCTTCAGATCTCGTGTAGAGCAGTAGAATATTGTCTGACATTGTGTCTTGCATTTCCTTGCACATCAGAGTTCTCAGGATACTACAGAATCAGATGGTACTAAGACTTTCTATCCACAGAGAGGTTTCGCTTAAGGCACTTAATTTGTTACATTTGCCTTCTTCTTTATCTTGATTTTATCTATTGCTATAAAGATGCAATTGCTACTCGGCTTGATGGCATTATATATATATAAATACCTTAAAAGAAGCTTCAAACCAGAGCTGGGTCTCTTCTTCCCAGCTGTCCTGTTACAGTCTTCTTTCTCCTTTGCACAGGACATGAGTTTCATCCATATTCCATGGATTTCATCCTCACAAATTTGGCAAAGGGCATTCTCCTCTGGAGATCTCTGGAATTCTCCACATGCTGGAATGCTTCTTTGGAGTCCTGCTTTACTCACCTCTGGTGTGTTTTTATCCAGATAGTATTCTTTGCAACTTCAGCGAGTTCACACTTCACCTGCTCTCACACCTCATTTGGCATTTTGTCCTCTGTGCATTTTAGCAATGCATCAAACTGCTCCCCAATTACCACTATGCAGCCTTCTCCAACATACTCCAAATTATTCCCAAAGGGGTGAAAGAATCATTTCATGCATTAGAAGCATGAAACCTGAACTCTGAAAGAATCAGCCAGTGATCTGAGGAACTGATAGCACCTGGCAGAGTTTTATGGAAAGAAAATAGCTTGTTTCTACCACTTCCATACAAAGTTTTAGTTGATTCCTGCCTCCTCACTTCAATATGATTTTTACATGGCTTCCACACACTTCTTTTTCTACTGTGATGTGGAACTGAATGGCCTAATATTACTCTTGTACCAATTTTACATTGGTGTAACCAATCTGATTTTCAGAGTTCCTTGTCATTTACAGTAGCCAAAATGACAACAGATTCATATTCAAAGTACCTTGGAAGACAGTTTTTAAATGAAAGTTCCAAAGCATGCTCAAAGTTTGTAGATGGCTTCATCTTGTGGTTTCTGCTTATCTAGTTTCCCATGTAAATTCTCAACAGCAGTGACAGCATTTCATGGTTGTTAGCTGCTCTCAGAAGATGAGGTAACCTGATATAAATTACCTATTGCTGTGATTGCAACCTGTTAGCACAGTAGTCACTTCTAGAAGACTGCAAGTACTGGCTACATTATTAGAGGCAGAAGGTTTTCTATCATGGTAGAAGTAATTTTAATATGGCATTCTCCTCAAAGAATTTTCTCTATGGCTATTCAAGGTTCTTTCCCTGGTTCAGTAGTCCACATCATGAACACTGGACTACATTCATGTCCTAACTCTCACATCTGCAGTGTACAAAAGCTACAATGAGACCACTGGGATGGCATTCTTCCAGAAGGAACCAGAGACAATGAGGATTGAGAACAGCAGTCAAAGTAATGGGCAACTGCCAAATGAATGGACTGTTCCTGGTTAAATCTGCATTTAATTGTTACTCATTGCTATTCATTTACCCTGTTAAGACAAGACTGGGTAGCTGATAAACAAGATGATAAACCAGCTACTGAGTTAAAAAAAGATAGAGGATATTTAAAACAAATACCCCTGCACATTCATCATATTGTGATGTGGATAAGCTATACTCTAAATTAGATAAGAAATTCCAGTATATCCTCATGAGACATAATAGATGCTTTTGGTGAACCGATTATAATTTTAAGACAATATACCTGCCATTCTTAGCTCAGGTTGCCAGAGCCCAACAATTTAGCTCTCAATGATCTCAATGACAGTTATACTCCAAATGAACCAGGTAGGGGATACTTCTCTTCCACATATATTTAGCCTAAATGGATCTAAAATTTCTGTCTATCACTTTATTAGGAAGTGACTGACAAACTAGAAAGAATTTTGAGACACCATAAAATGATTGGGTAAACTCAAGCAGGAGATAAAAACCCTCAAAGGACACACGAGGCCATGAACAGAAATATAGTAGGGTCTTTCTGAATGTAAGCCAACACTTTTTCACTGCTATGGGTGACCAAGCACTTGCACAAATTGCTCAGAGAGCAGAGAGGTTGTGGTGTCCCATTGGAGATATTCAAAAGCAGTCTGTACCTGCTCCTGAGCAACCAGCCCAATGATCCTGCTTGAGCAAGGGGTTGGACCAGATGACCTCCAAAGGCCCCTTCCAACCTCAACAGTTCTGTGATTCTGTGAGAAAGCAAAAGCTAGCTCCACTTTGGAAACAGTGTGCAAAAACACAAATGATGCAGTCATGAAGATTAATGTATTTCTTAAAGACTGCATGAAACACATATGCAAAACACAAAGATTTCTCTTTTCCCATCAAGCTTCCTTAGCATGAGATCTTCATAGACTGTGGAATCGCCCTTCAGGCATCCAAACTTGTATTAGTAAGATGCTGAAGGGAGTGCACAGCAGGGATGACAGAGTCTCCCTGGAGACTCCATCAGGTCCATAACATGGAAATGCTTTCTTAATGCAGTAATAGGAGCACCGTCAAGATGCCCAGGAGAAACCTGTATGTACTTTTGGAGGAGCACAAAGTAATGTGAACATTTCCAAAGAGCTGGCCTGTGAAAACAAAGGTGTGACAGGCGGTGTCCAGGCCGGCCCGCAGCCCCGGTGCAGCCCGGCGCACTGTCAGCGCAGCCCTGCAGATGGCTGCAGAGCTCTTCAGCTCCACCTGCGCCACAGCGAGGGGCACTTGGAGCCAAGGACACCGGCCAGTCCTGCACTGAAGGCAGCAAAATTGTTCTCCTTTCAAAAGATGGACACCTCTCTATGCTGCCTTTATTTCTACCCAAAAGTAACAGCCAGTCGCCTGCAGGCTGAATATCACTGTCTTTAACCTCACAAAGATCCTCTGTTTACAAGTTTTCCCACGACGACAGCTGAAAGAGAGATGCTGTGGCTCTTGCATGTGACAGTGAACTCCCCATGCACAAGAACAATTTGTTGCTCACGATGCTTTTCATACCAAGGGTCTGTAGTCCTAAGGAGCTCTTATAGAGCAGATATTTGAAAAGGTGTATCCAAGCCTGTCTTGCCCAGGGCAGCCACACCCTCTTTCTCCCTTCCCCAGACTTCCACCTAACTGAGCCGAAGGGCTCGCAGCCTTCTTCCTATACTTCAAGCACTGTTCCTAAAGCCATCTTCATCCACTGTCTTTCCCCTAAACTCTACCTTTAGCAATGAATCCATTACAAAATAATAAAATGGATATCTCTGTCACTTTGGATACTCTACTTGCTCCGAAGGAGGAAAGTCTCTTACTTTCTCCAGTGTTGCACAGCAGATCTGTGTGGGGATGGGGGGTTTTGCATCACAAAATTTTGTGTGCAAATCCTTCCTCTACCTCAAGGGATTAATGAGCTTTTCTATGTCATCCTCGTATCAGTTACATGCTTTGAGCACAGGGTAGCCTGATGTCTGTGCAGGTCTCTCAACAATTATGGACAGCTCCCCACCACAGGCACAGTGACACTCAGTGGAATTCAGTGCCCGAGTCAGATCACTCTACTTGAAAATTCCAACTGCAGTATCATAGAGGGAACCATTTCTTCATAGTTTATATTTACCTGGTCCCTTCCAATCTATCCATATGAATCAAGTAATTGTCTTCTAAGAGGGAGTCAAGAACTTATAATAGACACCAGTGCCCATTCTCTTTCAACCCATCCAATGTTAGACTCGTTAGTCAGCAGGATAACAATCCTATTTGCAAATCAGCTACCTTTATCAGATAACCAGTGGGACCTAGTACAATATCTATTAGTCCAACAATATCACAACCAAGATATATAACTGCTTCTGTACAAAAATCTTTCTTCTAATCCTTCTTAAACTCAACAAGACTGATTGGCTTTTATTATTTGTGAATTAATTTTTAACTCTTGGTCCAGCAGGGGAATTGAATCTATAACATTTTTCAGAGACCGAAGAAAAGTAACAGTATGTTGAGAAAGTAAACGAACCAAAAGCAGGTATTTTTTCTTCTTTCAATGAACAATTAAGAGGGCTGAATCTGTTTTTCCCTAAATGCCCAAGGGAAAATTCTAAGGAAAATTAGCACATTAAAACATGTATAGATAGCACATCACTGTACTGTGAGAGCTTTTGTTTTTGTTTCATAATTATGTTATTTTAAAAGGCCGTGGAATTAAATTTGTTAGTATTCTAAGAAACAAGTCCATGTTATACTACGAAATCAAGAAGGAAAATTTCAAGAGACAGTCCATATTATTAGAGATGTAATGATCATGGGCAGTGATTAGGGCTTGTAGTTGCTCTGTAATGACAGTGCCCTAACTGTAATTTCTAGCAAAAAAGAAACTCCTCTGTAGGAAAATAAAAAACACTTTAAAAAAGAATAAAAAGAAAAATTTCAGATATATTGTAGGTGATGAAATTAAAACAAAGCCTCCGAAATATTTAATAATCAAATAACCTTTTAAGTTGTTCCATAAGGGGAAGCACATTATATTTTGTGGCTTACAAAACCAAGATCACATAAAAAAAAAAAAAAAAAAAAAAAAAAAAAGAGAGAAAATTTCCAAAACCACCAAAAATTAAATAAACAGAAAAAGAAATTCCAAAATTCCAAATAGCTGACTTTTATGGCTATGGCACTCGAGCCCATCTTTATCTTGACAATGTTATAGCTGGATCTACATTTTTCATACTGTTTTTCAAATTACTCTGTGATATTCCATTTAAAGAAAACCTCTACTCCTCTTTTAAAAACACCAGTTCATCGATTTATAAACAGATGATCTCACTGCAGTTATTTAGTAGCACCTAATTCTATATTATCTAAAATAATATATCTTTCCAGAGAAACAACCATTTTTTTCAGCGCAAATGTATGTTCTGGATGGTATATTTGTACTGCATTTTACGTTTACAAAACACCTTCTATGTAAGGCCATGAACAGATTTACAAGCTTGAATTAATAAAGATTGGGAATAATCTTGTGATGAAGACAGACAGACCTATCCTTATTTCTTTCTATACATTTATACACTAACACATGCAGAAATACATAACCACACACAGAAAGTCTTGCATATGCATCCAAAAAGACATTGGATGGAAAAGTGAAACAGTTCACTATGCAACATCAAATGAACACTTGATTATATATGAAATGATATAGTTTACATATGTGTGTGTTCTGTTAAATTAGAGCATGTGCACAATTACATAAAATTAAGTGTGTATACACACTCCTGACACACATCCATCCATGCACTCACAGATTCCTGAATGCAAGAAAACTATTTTCTGTCCTACCCTGGCACATCCTAGTCCTCCACAGCATGCTTGGTGCACTTACACAAGTTGTATCAATTATTTCAGAGGAGATGCATCTGGTATCATCGATGTAAAATAATACCTATGAATGCATGATACACTTAAACATCATTTTTATAAGATCATATTTGCTACGATCTATCAAGGCAAAGAGAACCCGGAGAAGGTAAAGTCATCATCCTTCAAGATGCCCAAGAAAATGCAAGTTCCCGTGTCGGGATTTCCTTGGCTTTGAAGGTGAGTTTCGATTGCACAAGACAGCTGTGGCCTCCTCCCTGTCACAGTCCCTGGTTAGGCTGCACATCACTGCTCCAAGTCACTGTTTAACACAGGTGTGTGTGGAGAGCCTTCATCCAGCCCGATACCTTTGCACTACTGATGAATCTGATAACAAAAATTGCCTACTACAGAGTGTCGGGCAATAGGCACTGATGCTTTTAGAATTTTTTCAGTATCTCCCTGTACCGTCACACCCTTAGCCTACAAAAATGACAAAAGAACAAAAAAACCACCCTCATCAGCAGAAATATAAAAACTATGAAGAAACTGAATTAAACTCTTAAGGATAAAAGAAGAAGCAACATCATATATGTCTGAAAAGGAACTGGAGCAGGACTGAATTTATGTGGTCTAAAGAATTAAATCGCTCTCCCTCTACAACACTTTCCGAACTGTTAAAACTAGATGGCAATCACATGCCATGCATGGTCCTGAAAAAAAGAAAAATAAAAAAAACAGCAAGTCCTTAAATTTAATGTGTAAATTATAAATAGTTTAAAAAGTTATAAGTGAAGCATTTAGAAAATATACACATTGAAAATGTGTTTCTGTTAATTCTGGTTATGTGCAGTAAAAATAAATTTTACACCAAATCCCTGAAATCAGTAACATCCTATGCTCTTCACTGCTATATTGCCACCTCTGTGAAAAACTCATCTAGAAAAGTGTAATTTCTTAAATCATGAAAGAAATATGTTTGAGAAAGAGAAACTTGTCAGTTTGGCTGAACAAAAAGAAAAACAACACAGAAGACTTTGGAAAAATAAAATCTGTTGAAGAATAATTCTTTAGTGTCCTTCAGCTCTTTAATTTTTTAATACGTAAAATGATGTAAATCTCACTGAGAAATTTGGTTTGTAATTATTCATGTCAGTACATTTAAAAAAAAGTACTAGCGGAAACTGATGGAAAAATTGTATTTCTGTTTTATTTTCGCCCAAGTGCTTATACATTCTTAAAACTATCTTCATAGACAAAGTCATAATTGGAGAATTGAACATTTTTTTTAAGCTGTTCTTTTGACCTTTGTCTTGAGTGAAAGGACAGCGAGACAATACACTCACCAGCATTGTTCACAGTGACGGCTCCATCACCGGAGATTGAGGGCCATTATTACAAAAGGGAACTTTAAAGTGACATGAGAAAAAGGGGGGGAAAACCTAGAAAATAACACTTCTTAATATGCTGTACGCACAAACAGCCTTTCAGACCAGCAGACATACAGCAAGAAAAAAATCTTGTAAAAAGATCTGCAGTAAAACACAGACAATCAATTCAAAACAAAAGGTGCTGTAAGAAATGTTCTCCTGTTATGCAGGATACTCTAAGCTGGAGGTCCCACTGCCATCCCCCACATTATAGGTTATGCTAATTTAAGAAAAATATATGACTCTTACAATAAATGGTAAATCAAATACAATTTCCAGAAATGGAAAAGGAAAATTTGGACAGAAAGAAGGGGTCCTCATCAAACACTCTTATCCTACCAAGAATAAACTAGAATAGGTTTCCTTTTCCTTCCAAGCCTACAGCATGCAATATTTGCGGCATGTCCTTACTGTCATGACAAAAACTATATAAAACAGCCACCCCTCTCTACATTTAACTGATTTCCTTTCATGTATACCAAAATGCAAGAATAAATAGAACTCTGTCCAAAACGAGAACAATCCTATCATAAATTTTATTGCAATTTAAGTCTTGTCTTGAAAACAAAAAAAGAAAAAAGAGACTACAAATATGAAAAAGTGAAGTAGCCCCTTTTTGCTTCCTATGCACACATAAGTTTGTGACTTTATAAACTGATTCTGTGTTGTTCACTAAATCCATATGGATCGAGAATATCTTTTGTAGGACAAAAAAGTCATCCTAAGGGTGACTAGACTGAGATTTGCCAGGATTCCATAAAATGAATAGGATTTACTGGATATTTATTCCTCCCCCATTCAGAAAGGGAGTGCAAGAAAACTCCAGCTCAGCAGGGACAGAGAGCCATCGCAGGTTGTGTGATAACAGCTTGCCACCTGCTTTTCGCAAGTTGTCTCTGTGAAGTGCAAGGGGCACTGAGTAGTAACGTTGCCTGTGGTGATAGGAATGCACTGAACAGCTCAGTATGCAAAAGCACTTACTGGTACCCAGTGCTCTTCACAAAGGGCATTGCAGAATGCTTTCCAGGCTGTGTCAGAAGTGCTAGGGAAGGAAATATCAGTGCATGTGTCACAGGAGGAACATAAGCACTTGCTATCACAACAAAAGAAGGTATAAGCAAATACAGGTACAATGTTGCTCATAGCCAAAAAAAGGAGGGGTGGGGGAGGGGGCGAGGAGGAGCCAAGGAGAGGGAGAAGACAAGAAACTTATCAGCAGTCACATCAGAAGGAGCATTTCTCTGCAAGAACAGCAAGGGTTAACAGTGACACATAAGCTCCGGTCCAGTCAAGATAGGGTCAAATGATGTGCAGTGAAAGTTTCAAGTCCTCAATCCCCCTGAGCTTGTTTGCTAATTACATTTGCAATTACAAACATGACAAATATATTATTATACAGTGCCTTCCACCTTGAGCAGACATGTTTCTCCTCATGGACAGTCATTGCCAGCAGCCAGACTCTGAAGCACTGGAAGAATCAAAGTGCACTGTGCTCCAGCTGCAAGCATCATTTTTTTGTGGGCACCTCTATTGCGCTGAAGAGACAGGGCAAAGCTTTAAAGAGAGGGAGCATAACAGGAATGGAAACAAATGCAAAGAGTAAGTTACTACTATTTAATTCTTAAGAAGTAAAACTTGCCAGGTCAATAGCTATTACTAACAAGTAATACTAAATTGTGTTCTGCTCCCAATGACAGGCACAAAGCACTTTACACATGCAAGCTACGTAGAAATGACTACATTCAAAACTCTAATGCAGCTAATACCACAAAGACAGAAAGAAACCAAATGTTTCCTTTGTTTTTTGGCAAGGTCGCCAAAAGCATGTATCTTCTTTATTAAGTTCCTTCACTAAACAAACAACCATTCTGATTCATAGTTCATCACGGAAAGTCTGATCTTTACCCCTTTTTCCCCCCAGTTTCTACAGTAGCATTACCTAAGAAGCTCACTGCTGGGTTCTGGGCAGATGCTATATTTACTTGCTCACACTGCGCAGACTAAAAATTCTGTTGTGCTCCCTGGCTGTAATGTTACTGCCAATAGCTCCACAGAATAAAGAACAGGTCTGACTGGGAGGAATTTCCTAGCCTCTGCAGTCTACACTGGAATTGCTGATGTGCAGCTCTATGACCCCCAACTCTTAAACCAAGGAGCACAAGTTAGAAGATGGGGAAAGGATTTTGGCCTTTTTATCCAAGATTTGTCACCACTTTTTTTTCTACTTTTACTATTTCTTTCCTTCGTTAAATATCTCTTAGACATTTTGCACTCTTTGGAGAAATTCTACCTTGCTCGTGACAGAACCCGTAAATTTAATCTACACTCAGGTTTAAACCTTTTACCTGCTCCCTGTTTCTATTCCCTAAGAGAATTTGTATCCTTCAAGCCGCAGAAAATGTTGTACAAAGACCCACTGACACAATGCACAAAACTTCTTATTGAACTGAAATAATTTGAAGAATACAGGTATTTTCAAACAACATGAAATTCAGACCACTAGTTACAGTGCAGAAACAGGGCAGGGAAGTAACAGCGGAAAAGGCACAGAGAGTAGAACAACGTTCTCTTGGAAAGGAAGAAAATGGGATATGAAACCTCTATCACAGCAACTTTCTCTGATGCAATCTCTCCAAAGTCTTTCCCCTCTCAGGCTAAATGCAATATTTATTGATTACTTCAAATCGATACAATGAAAAAATCCTATTTTTTAAATATATTGATCTTTCCATATTTCTCAATAATTGATAATGATTAGATCATGTTTACTTTTACAAGTGGAATTAGAAGAGGAGAGAAAAGTTAATACAAATACTCTAAAGGTACTGATTTCCTCATCAACTCTGCGCTCACTACATTTAGTGTATTGAGACCCCATTTTATGATGAGAATCTTGTCAGAAACCCAGTAACTACACCAATTCCTTATAGAGGTTTTTCAATTTATTCTGTCAACAAAACAAACAACTTCATCCTATTCTCTCCAATTAACAACTCCTCCCAATCCTAGCCTCTGAGATATATTCAGAGCAGATAGTTACATTGAGATTCTCTGACTCAGATTTCCTCCCATACACAGAATATGGAGATTTACAGTAACCTCTGAAATCAAGTCACATTACTTCAATCTAAGCATTAGGGTCAGTGACAGCAACTTTGTTAATTCTCTGCCGCAGGGTCTGGAATTTGCTCCTTTACTGCCTTAAAATTCCAACATTATACCATTCCATCTCTCTATCAAATATTTAATTTATTCCTTTCAACTTTTTCCTTTTTTTCATAAAATAATTTTTATTTTTAATACATCATTGACTCGCGTGTCTTTCTTGTACCTCTTGTAGAGGAAACAGCGTAAGAGACATAGCACCTGGCAGGATGTTCTCATTTGCCAGAGATTTTTATTTTACCTTCATAATGGCTCCTTGGTCACTTTCTATCTGTCATGTAGAATATTAATAAGAAACAGAAATGGCAATTTCTTAGTCCTATCAACATTTCTAGTTGCAAATACAATGAGGCAGAAAACAAAATTCTCTGCGATTTAGAAGTTAATACGGGAAAGTAAAAATGCCGTATTCTACTCTCTTCTGAAACAGTCTTTGGTTTGCATATGAGGGAGATACAGCACCAGTACTCCACATGAGCATACACATGCATGTGCGTATACCTGTGTGCATACGTACACACGAACATTTACAGATGCACACACATGTTTGTGTGTGGCTATACTGACGTGTTTCATATGGCAGAGTGTACATTCGTGGTGTCTGCAGACGCATTCCCTTCCTGCCGCACCGCAGACAGGCGCTGTCAGTACAGTTTAACTAATGTATTCTCACCATATGCCCTCACCTGAGAGACAAACTGCAGGTACAAATCACTGCCTTTGTTAATGTCCCAATTTGAAAACGCTTTAAACAAATTCCAATTCATACAAAAGCTTCTTTCTTGGAGCTGCATCCTCTACCCCAGGAACAATTCTCCCAGAGGTCAGTACCAAAATGTAGTAAGCAGTCGCTAAAGAGTGGATTTCTGTGTAAGAAAATAAAACATATATGGCCTTAGAATAAATGCACAGAAGGTCAAAATTAGGAAGAAGCATTTTGTTACTCTCCCTGAAAGACTCTGCACCGAGAAAAACCACACACCTGCTAAACAGACCTTCCACAGGTTCCTGGTGCAATCACCTAGATCAGCACACAAGCAATGGAAAAGGAATTTTCACTGCTTGAGGAAGATAAATACAAAACCTGAAGAATTAATCAGAGGCAAGGAATTCCTTTGCTTAGGTTTTGTTCAGACTCCTTTCGGGTCTGACTTCTACAAAAACTAAGATCTCATCAAACTCCAAGGTGAAAGGAGTCACTTCTCCTCTCCTTTGCCTTGTTCATTTGCTCTCTGTTTCAATAATTATGAGGTGAAATACAGTTTCCAGGGAACTATATGGATCATATATTGAGTGACCACATCCATTTCTCTTCCAGCATCTTCCTCATATTTTTCCTATAGCTTAACAGCCTAATAAGAAACTAAACAATAAGAAGTCGTTTGCAATATTTTTAAATTTGTTCCTAATTTAAGGTTTAATGTGACAAAAATTGCCATCCAGAGAATTAAAAGTGGTATCTAAAAATTAAAAAAAAAAGGTAAGAAAATAGCTTAAAATAATTTCAATAGCTAGCAGTCAAAAGAATAAATCAGTACATTAAGGATAATATGCTCACACAGCTAGTTAGGGGATACAGGCACAAATACAACACCTATATTTACTTTGTATGTTCACAGGGTAATTGTATTATAGTGGGAGAAAAAGATACTTCTAAACCAGATATAGACTGGGCCAGCTCATCCTCCGCTACAGGATATAATGTGAAATCTAGCCTTAATAAAACCAGAATGTAAATCAAATCAGTACCTGACACTGCACATATACCTTTCTATACACTGTATTTTAAAAGCTGCTCATATCTTACTTCTCTCAGTAACTTTTTTCAGACTTTCCTGCACCGTCATACTCCTTTAAATTAAAAAAATTGAAAAAATTGAGGTTGAAATATTTAAAATTTTATATTTCTCTATTTTACCAAACCTCAACAATGTTAAAGAGAAGGTCAGTTGGCACACAGAACCCAGCACCTCTTGAAACAAAGAGCTCTCCAACAGTTTCTCATCTCAAAAAGCAGAACTCTGTCTGCTGTAAAGCCATAGGGGCTCAGTGGCACTTCCCCCAGGGCCACCTTCATCTGTCTACTCAGCAGCCAAGGAGCTGTGCATATGGGTAAGGTGCACTTGACATTTTTGAGAGCTGACTGAAAGCCCATGAAAAAGTAAAAAGGGTGAATGGCAATACAATATGCAGATTACTTCTTCCAATTTTAATGTTGTTTGACTTCCTTTTCCTCAATTCCAAAAGTACAACAAATAAAAGGAAAAAGTTAAGAGACAATATAGTAAGTGATGAAATCTAGGTTTTCATTGTGCCATTTTGTTCTTTTCTTTTTTTCTTTTTTTATGAATGTAAATGCATCTTCTATTTTTGCCTTAATATTAAGACTCGCAGCAGCATACAGAATACATTTCCCTTAAGAAACTGTTTGTTTATTTTCAATTCAAAGTGGAGCAGCCACAAGTGTAGCACCAGTGGGGAAAAGAAAATCACATGGGTTAGATTATTAATTTCTATTAACAATACAAAGTCTCATTTTAATGAAACTGCTGGAAGCTGGGGATTAAAGGAAAGAGAAATGAGTGTAAAGACAGATGGAATATCAGAAAACAAGGTACAGAAAGACAAATAAAAGCTGAAATGAGGAAAGAGGGGTATTTGTGAATGATTTGTTTGATTTTAATTATTTTAATTTTACTAAATACAATGTATCCTTAAGACAAAAGCAGTGAAATAGGCAAAATTACTTAATTCCCTCCTCTGATGACACAAAACCTGCATAGGTGACACACGGATTAACATGCAAACACACAAAAGAGGACTCTGCTCAGTGTGAGGTTTATCGGAGAAATGCATTTAAAATTAATTGTTCCAGTCAGCTGGATGTAAACGCTGAAAAGATTTTGCCTTGTTTCCTAACTTCTCCAACAGGATCAAACCAAACTTAACACGCTAAAGTGATTTTAAATGCAGCATTACCAGGCACAGCCCACTTCGGAATACAAAGAGCAGTAGCAGGTGCTAAGGTATCAGCCACCAGTCCCAGCTTGGGATGTCTCTCTGCCAGCCCTCCGACTCACTCCACTCTTTCCCCGGGCAGGCTATCCAAAACAGTAGGCTGTGGGAAACTGAATTTCCGTAGTGCATTTCAGATGAAAAACAGACTTTTAAAGTAAAAGAGGGTGCTTTAATGGATCTGCTTCGTATAATTTTATATGTACATCTCTTTATAGGCACCTAGTAATTCATCTAATAAAAATCCTAGCACAGACGGAAAGTAAAACTGCGCAGAAAGGACTGTCAGTGCTCACTGTTAGCTGCCTGTTCCTAGGAGATGAAGCATTAGAGGGAGAAGTTACACGGCACGAAAGAAACACACCAGCACGCCTACCCCCCAAGTGCTGTTCCGCGGACTCCGCCGCACCTGCCGGCGCGGAGGTGCGCCTTGCCCTGCCCTGCCCTGCCCTGCCCGCTCCGAGGCTCCGGGCACACGCCGAGCCCCGCGGGGGTGGGCGGCGGCGGCTCTGCGGCACGGGGGCAGCGGGACTGCGGGGTCGCTGCCCCATCCCACCCGCAGCGGGACGCAACGCCGCTCCCAGCCCGCCCCCGGCCCGCCCGGTCCCGGCACGGCACACTCACTGGTTGTGGTAGCCGAGCGGGTCGGAGATGCACAGCTCGGAAATGTCCATCAGTCCAGTTTGAGCATTCCCGGTTGGAGGAGAAAAAAAAAAAAAAAGAAAAAAAAAAGAAAAAAAAAAAGAAGAAGAAGAAAGAAAGAAAAAATACAAGGTAACTACTAAACTGCGGCGGGCTGGGAGGGTGGGGAGCGCCGGGAAGAAGAGCTGGCCCGAGCCCGGCGGCAGGGCAGGGGCGGCGGACGGAGGCAGCGCCGCTCCGCTCTCGCACCCGCGTGCGGACACACTGACGGCGGCAGGAGGCGGGCGGCGCGCAGGACACGGCCACGGGGGATTTCGCCGCCCCGAGCCCCGCTGTAGCTTTAACGCCGGGAGACGGATGGAGACGGCAGGGCGGCTATTGGCTCCCGCGCAGGGGCTGGGCTTGGACGGCGGCTGGGGGAGGCACGGCCGGGGGGGGCCGCCGGACCCGGCACCGCAGCGCGGCCGGCGGCACCGCACAGCCCGGGGCCGGCACCGCTCCGCCGGGACGGGCAGGGGAGTCCCCGCGCCGCGGGGCGCAATGCGGGCCGGCAGCCCCTGGCACGGCGGCGGCGTGACACGGGATAGCAGCTCCGGCTCGGTCCCGCCGCGGGAACGGCGGCAGCGGCAGCGCCCCTTCCCTCTTACCCACCGGTCTGTCTCTCGTGGACAGCGGCTGTAGAGTTTAGTGTTATGCAAAAACTTGAGGTAAAGGATGCCCCACGGCTATTTCCACGGGCGTGCCGGCGGGCGGCTGTGCGCCCACACAGCATCCCACATGCTCAGCACAAGGCGCCAGCGTGCCGCTGGAACACGCGTGTCCCAGGCGCTGTTCCATGCAAACACACGACTCCACAAACACACACTTCGTGCACATGCAGACCCGCGTCTCAGCAGGGCACAGCCCAACCGCTGCACTCGGAAATCTGTTTTCCCATATCTATACCATTGCTGCAAAAGTGGGCAGAAGGGCGCTCGAATTCCGTTTCAAAGCAGTGTAATTCAGATGTAACTTCAGTGCAGTTTAGGAAAGCACACTGGATAAGTCGTGGCACGTGAGATCAGAATCAGGCATTCAGGATAACAGCACACATTTCCAGGCACAAAAAACATAGCTACAAACCCTCAGAAGTCTTCACAAACATCAAAACGGGCACATACATCTAATTTCACGAAGGACACATTTTGAAAGCTCTGCATATGTACTGACTGCTGCTAGAGTCTGTGTCCTTTCACAGCTCCTGCACACGTTTTCACACTCACACAATTTCACTGCGTATATACAGCAACACACCAACACCTATCTGAAGGTCCCTCTCCATAAAAGCACACGAACCTCTCAGGTATATGACACACACAGTCTTGCACTGAACACCTGACTCACACGGAGCTGCACTAAAGGTTCTGTTTGCCCCTTGCTACCTACTCTTTACCTTTCGATCTGCACTCACAAACCTCACTTGTATCTCTCCTATGCTTCTAGTTAATGTTTAGATGTTTGCTGGTCAAATATATAAAAATATCCTTAGGAGGTAGACATAAATAAGAGGCCTTTCTAAAACAAAAATACATACAACTATACCTGGATAAACGCTTCATGCTCTTATGCCAGACAAACAATTTTTTTTAAAAAAAAGTAGAAATTAGGAGAGTATTTCTAAATATAAAACCCAGAATCTAATCTGATGCAAAGATGTACAGCACCAGGAGAGGCAAAGGACAGACTACAGCTTTTTGGATGATGAGAGTAATACAGAATGAAAGAAAATGCAATGTGGCTTAGCAATAAGCAATAAACATGGAATAAATTAGGCTACAACTTTTCATACAATCAGTATTTGTAGAAACCTGAGAATATTTGGAAAAGAGGAACATCCAAATTCAAAGCCAGTGTAACTACCTCCTCTACCAGAGATCTTAACAAGTGCATATAAACTAATGGTGTGCCCTAAAATGTCCCCAGGCCATGTGAGGACAAGTTATGTGATTCTGATCGCCTATCTTTAAAGGATGTCAAGACAGAGGTCTTTTATGGTAAAAGGTACACATGGAGGCAGCACAGAAAACAGGTTCGTTTAAAAAATGGAGACAGAGAAGACATATCCAGTGTTAAGAGTAGAATCAAATTACCTGAATGTTGCAGGTGACAAAATTCAGATTATACATTTTTCCTCTACCAGAATTAATACAAGTGAAACATATATACATATACCTTTGTACACTTAAGTGATACATCATCACAGCAGAAACTCTAAGATGCTTTAAATGTTGAAGAGACAAGAAACAAGCTTTAGCAAGGCCTTAGCATCAGTGGGGCCCAAGGTTGTAAGGAATGTCACTAACCACATCAGAGAACACCTGACCAAGCAGAGGCAAGGACAGCACCTTTGTGTTTCCATCAGAGAGCTGAGGCCAGAGAGGGACTGAGTGGTGACTTAGTTGCCCCATAAAGAGGATTCCTTTTGTGCAGTAGCAAGAGAGGCAGGAGGAGGCACACAGGCTCAGGGCTTAGGCAGACTTAGGCAGACAGGTTCAAGAGCAGTCAGGGTGTTTGCAGTGAGCTGATTTTGACAGGAAAAAATTTTCTTCAGAAAGGTGCACCCTGGCTGGATCCTGACTGTGCAGAGATTAACACTGGTGTAGGCTCTCAGTGAATGGGAGACCAGAGTGGGAATGGCTTGGCAAGAAGGTCCTGCTCTCCCAATAGCTGATGTTTTAATTTTGCACTTTAACTTTTATCCAGGCTGAGGCGATGCAAGCAGGGAGCCATGAGATTGTTTGGCACAAGGTCCACAGGGCTGAATTAACTGATATAAATAGTACAATAGTGGGTTTGTACTCTGGAAATGGGCTGTTGCTGACAGAGGACTACCTGGGTGAGGTGGTCGTTTGCAGAGTGGTGCAGAAACATCATAATAATCTCTTCTGACCCAGTGCAAATGGACAAATTGAGCTTCCCCTGCCTTGAGAGTAACCTGTGCAGAGGTCTGACCCTTCCTTTCTGAGAAAGATGGAAAGGAATAAGTCTCTGCTGGCTGGGCTTTATCTGACAACCTGAATTCCCTAAGAAAGAGAACAAGAGTCCTGCAAGCTGATTTTGGAACTTCAGAAAGCGTCATCCTTTACAAACCTCCACACACAGCTGAGCTCCTCTCACAGCTTTAGCCAATTTCTCTTCCTCCAAAGAACAAAGAAGGAAACACTGATCTCAACATGGCTAACCTTCAGATATGTGTGGTTTTCAAAACAGTTCCAGGACGAAGTTAGATAGGACAATAAGATTAAGCTGGTAGATTTGGAAGCAAAAGAGCTCTCTTAGGGTAAATCCAAGGCAGAACTCCACACAGAACAGAAGTACCAGGCTTGGTTTGTGAGCGCAGCCTTTGTTTGCTGCCCTGACCAAATCCTCCTCTGGAATTGCTGCTCTCTCACTGCAGGAGGGGCAGGGAGCCATCCCAGCCAACTCAGTCTGTGGCCTCTGAACAGAGCCTACCCAGAGGTGCTCTGGTATATGCCACCCTTTGGGATGACTTTCATAAGGCAGCTTCTGGCTTTTGAGGTCACCTGTTCTCCTCACACATTGTCCCAATGCAGAGGAACAACGTCCCATCAATATTAGGCTGACAGATCACAATCAGATCACTACAGGCTGATGGAGTGATAGGCAGTATCAGTTTTTTGAGACATGCAATATGAAAAGAGAAAAGAGAAGAAAAGAGAAAATAGAAGGAAGAGAAAAGAAAAGGAAGAGAAAAGGAAGAGAAAAGAGAAGGAAGAGAAAAGAAAAGAAA